>NW_027527549.1:2088652-2191075 GCF_008692635.1 Crocuta crocuta | reverse complement strand
GGGACCTCAACCCTACAAGTTTTACAATGGCCATAACAGTTCATTCATTCATTTATTAAAAACATCATGCCACTCTCCTGATTAAAGCCTTCCACTCCTCCTGCCCATTACCCCTAGGATAAACCCATTGCAGACCTGGCTCCTACCTCTCCGTTTCATTTCCCTACATGTTCAACAACTTTGACCTTTTTCTGCCTCAGGGCCTTTGCACTTGCTATTCCTTCTGACTGGCAAGTTCCCTCCCTCATTCCTTTCCATCCTTCAGCTCTCAACCCGAAGACCACTTCCTCCAAGAACTCTTCACTGAGCAGCCTATCGACAGGATCCCTCTTTATACCCTGCAGTCACCCTCTGTCATCATACCTTGCTCATTTCCTCCGGGACGTGTAAAGAATCAGAAGATATCTGGTGTATTTATGTAAGACTATGAGCTCCATAAGAGCAGAGACCCTCTTTGTCTTACTCACTGCTGGGTCCCCAGCACCTAGTCAGTGCGTGGCACATAGCAGGTGCTCAGGAAATACTGCTGAATGAAGGAAGGAAGCACTTACATGCATGGGGTTTATAGGAGGGAGAGGAGAACAGAACGCTTTCACTGTTTCTAGGAACTACAACCTAAATCTGAAGAGCATTTTTTTGCATTGTATCATCTGGATATCTTCTGATTGATAAAATTTGGCCTTTGGCTTGGTTCTCTGAGAGCCACAAGCTGATTTGATAATGAGTTTTCTGTTATCTATCAAGTGGTCACATTGTCATATTTGTCACCATAACTCCTCTGAATCTTTATCCAAGTACCAACTTGTTCTCAACTGTCAGGACTTTTTCTTCTGTATAATTTATCTTTTTTTTAAGTGGACCCATGCAATTGATGTTTTTTTATTTTTGAGAGACAGAGACAGAGAGAGAGAGACAGAGTGCAAGCAGGGGAGGGGCAGAGAGAGAGGGAGACACAGAATCCGAAGCAGTTCCAGGCTCTGAGCTGTCAGCACAGAGCCCAACACGGGGCTCGAACTCACGGACTGTGAGATCATGACCTGAGCCGAAGTTGGTCACTTAACTGACTGAGCCACCCAGGCGCCTCTTCTGTATAATTTATCTTAAGTCAGGCTTAAGATAACCTAAAGTTGGGTTTACTACATCTGCGTGTGTGATAGACAGAACAATTTCCATTTTGATGCTGGGTCAGGGGTCTTCTGAGGACTCTGGTGTGGGACTGGGAGCATGTCACTGGGACCCGTGACTGCATCCAGGCAGAAACCACGGACTTTGGCCCAAGAGTGGGAGGCACGTGCCACTGTAGGTCTGTGCACTGTCAGCCTGTGGCGATTTCAGTAGCCAGATGCTCTCCCCCCTTCCTGGGCTCCAATGCGGGGAAAGTCCCAGAACTCGGGGACTAGGGTTTGTCCACTGACACATTGGTCCCTTTGCTACAGAATAGGCTGGCGCGCCCATCTAATGCCGGCTCTCTCCGCCTGCAGAGTCCTGGCCCGTGGTCGTGCAGTCCGGGGACTCGATGGCATGCTGGACCCAAGCTCAGCTCAGCGTCCGGGCCCAATAACGGCTTTCCCAAGGGAGCAGCTTTCTGTCCTGGCCACACTGAGGTAAGTGCCTGAGGGGCTGCTGCCTCGCCGAGGCTCCTGGCTCCGGAGTTTCCAGAACAGCTGGAAATGAGGCCCTGGCTGAAGCAGGGCAGTCACATCTATCTCACTGCTGACCAGCAGGGGCCTGGGGTGGGTCCTAGTGACCCTACATACATGGCCCTCCCAGCCCCACTGGGAGGGAAACGCCCCTGGGCTCTGAGTCTGGCCCCATGGCCTCCAGGGACGTGCTAAGAGTCTGAAGTAGCAGAGCCTGTGCCTCAGGTAGACAGACCCTCCACGCAGCTGCTGGTCTGTCTGAGCAGGCAGCCCCGGGAGATGAAATGTCCTTGATCGCTGTCCTGCCCTTGGCCATGGAGCGGGAGGGAGGAGAGCTCCAGCTCTGGTAACAGGCCAGCTCTGAGTCCCGCAGGAGCGTGCGCCCACATCACGTGACTTCTCCCACGTCTGCTTCCTCCTCTGTGCCTCAGGACCCAGAGGGCCTTCTCCCGGGCTTGCTGCAATGGTTAGTTAACGAGACACTTGTGCCCAATAAATGCTAATGACGCTAATTACAATCTCACCTCATTCATTTGAAGATGTGTGTCTAAGAATTCAGACCAGTAGGTTCTGGTCCCAGTGAAGCCACAGGCTCCTGCTAGTGCTTTCTGGATGTATGTTTCTCTCTTGGGCACTCTGAGCGCTTTTGGATGCCCAGATTCCTGAGAAGCCAAATATAAGAATAATTGGATATCCCGGTGTCCCCAGTGTCCAGATTTGTGGCGCGAGGAAGGGAAGACTTACAGTCTGTTGAATGGAATTTTCATCTTGATGTTGGTGATTGAGAAGGGTGCGTGCCCCCTCAGGTCTCTCTCTTCTGGAAGGTGCTGAAGCTGAGCAGCCAAGTGCCCACAGGCAGGGCCTCCCACTCAGTGGCACAGCCTCAGGGCCCTTGTACTCCCCGACACCCATGTCTCTCCTCTGAAAAGTTCAAGGACTGGACTCGATCAGTGGTTCTCAAAATGCAGTCCTGGGAGCAGCAGCATCAGATCACCTGGGAGCCCGTGACAGACGTAGATTCTCGGGCCCCCCTGAGACCTACTGCTCTTTGGCAGACCTCTGGGTACTTCTGATGCTCTGAACCTATGGACTTGATGATCTTGGGTGTCCCTTGGTGGTCCAGGCCTTCCCCCGGGAGACGCCTGCAGAGGCACTCACTGGGCTCTACTCGGTCAATGCTTTCCTCTGTTGTGGCCTCTGGGGTGCTCCCTGGGGAGCTGGGGCGCCACAGAATGCCTCTCACACTCCACACAGGCCCTGACACCCAGGGGGTGGCCCAGTCTTTACAGCGGAAGACAGCCGCATGTTTACATTCAGAGCAAGGCCAAGTGGACAGCGAAAGTGACCTTTGACCCACTCTCATCACGCGGCAAGTCAGATGGAGGAGGAGGAGCCCACTAATCGAGGGCTCACTAGTGACCCCGGTTCACTGATCCGAGGTCCGGCCCCCGAATCACCAACAGCTCCATGCACTGTGCTCCGAAGTAAGAATCACCACACTCCCTGCAGAGGTGTGGTCACCAGGCGCCATCAGCCCCCCTAGCCATGTGGGCGCGTCCCTGAGCTCTGTCCAGCAGCTCTTTCTCCTCGCCAGGGGAAGCCAGAACCTGGTACAGGAAATTCCTGTCATTATCAGAGCATAGGAACCACTGCCACTCGCAGAGGGTACCCTGGCCCAGGGGAGGGCATGAAGATCAGGTAGCCCCCGGTAAAAGGCGGCCCCTCACACACTCTTGGGCCAAGTGTCCTCCATTCAGGGAGAAGCGACACTCAGCTGTGACACAGCACGTTCCCACAGGCAGGCCCCTAACGGCATCTCCACGGCTGATCATTCCGTTCACAGGGAGGGCGCCGCGTAGGGAGGCTTCGGTGAGGACCGTCATCTCCTCAGGAGGAAGGCTTCAAAGGTGGTTGTTCAAAACAAATAAATAAACTCACCCCCTGATTCACTTCAACTGAGGAGAGGATGTTCTTCTGTAAACTGTGCTTGGCTCGTGGTGTCACCAGAAGAGAAACAGCACCCATTTCTTCTTTTCTTTCTCTATCCACTGATGACTTTTGTAAAGGAAAAACTTGTTTATTTTTTTTAGAGAGGATTTATTTATTTATTTTGAGACAGAGAGAGAGCGCGTGTGCACACAGGGGAGGGGCAGAGAGAGAGAGAATCCCAAGTAGGCTTTGCACTGTCAGCGCAGAGCCCGACACCGGGCTCCAGCTCATGAACCGTGAGATCACGACCTGAGCTGAAACCAAGAGTCAGATGCTTAGCCAGCCACCCAGGTTCCAAGTCTTGTTTAATTTAGAAAGAAACCGGTGATGGGAATTAAAGAGCACACTGGTCCTGATGAACACAGAGTAATGTATAGAATTGTTGAATTCCTATATTGTACACCTGGTACTAATATAATGCTGTGCTTGCTGGAACTAAAATTAAAAGCGTAATAAAAAATAAAGAAAGAAAAATACAGATATTTGGTATCATCACTGCATTATAAGATACTGTCAGATATGACAATATTCTCATTTGGAAAAAAAAGCTAGGAAGTGTATTTTAAATATTTTAAAAAATGAATACATTTTTTAAAAAGGATCATAGGGGCACGCTATTATGAGTGAGCCAATTAAAAAAATAAAACTTTTAATCTAGAGCCCAAATGTGAGAACATATTTGCAACATTTTCAAATCTTAATGAAACAATCTGTCCCGGATGCAAATCTTTACGGTGATGCAGTGCCATCCGCTACCACGTGTCATCCTGGCAGCTAATTGAGAAGGAAAATTCGAATTTGAGACCTTCGTGAAGTCAGTTCAGTTGAACTTGCAGAGCGCGGGCCGAGCACTACCCTTTATGGCTGCTTAAACTCGAAGAATGTCGGAGTTGGAAGATGCCTGAGCCATCAGCGTGGTGAAATGGAAGCACACAGGAGCAAGGAGACTTGTGTGCATACCCGCCGATTCTCAGGCTGGAGCCCTGAATGCTAGGGTGCCTGGACACGACAAAGACGAACGGGTGCTTTCCGGCCTCCGGAGAGTTTGTGTGTAGGTGGGAGATTACAAGAATGCAATGGCCCTAAAACAGCATGAAAGAAATACTCTACAGAGGTGGAGAAGGGAGAGAGTTTGACTCTTTTTAGCAATAGAAAAGGGTCCCCAGTGGAGGTGGTATTTAAGTTGGGTGTTAAAAGACGAAGGGCAGGACTCAACCAGCAAAGGCGGGGGACAGAAAAGGCACAGGGAGGGTGTGGGGGGGTATGCCTGGCAAAGAACAGTCTGAGCCAAGGTCAATGGTGGGGAAGCAGAGGGTACGCACTGTGACAGGGGTTCTGTCTGGAATGCAAAATATGGGAGGGGAGGGGCACCTGGGTGGCTCAGTCAGATCTCATGAGTTCAAGCCCCGCATTGGGCTCTCTGCTGACAGCTCAGAGCCTGGAGCCTGCTTCGGATTCTCTGTCTCCCTCTTTCTCTGCCCCTCCCCTGCTCATGCTCTGTCTCTCTCTCTCTGTCTCTCTCTCTCTCTCTCAAAAATAAATAAGCATTAAAAAAAATACATGGGAGGGAAGTAGAAGGAGGGCAGGGTCTGATGGGTTCCCAGCTTGCCAGATAACTCCTCACCACTGGACACTCTGAGCAAGGTGATGGGATCAGAGTGGTATTTCAGGAGGTTGGGTGGAGTGGCCAGGGACAAGAAGCACCGGAAGAAGTGAGATGAGGGTTCAGGACATCAGGCAGGAGACTGTTCCATGATCTGAACTCAGAACAGAGAGGTGAGAATAAGATGTAGGAGTTTGAAGAGATGCTACGGAAGCAGAAGGCAGCAGGCTGGAGGGGAGGCAGGGAGGAAGGAGTTGAGGCCAGCGATGTGCAGAGGTTTGGAGCTGGTAAACCAAGGGATGGTGGTTCCAGGGACAGAAAAAGGGGGGGTGGGGGAAACACATTTGGGGGGGGAGATGTTCACAAGAGGCAGCAGCTGCGGAACTCCGTTACAAAACATCAAGTGGTCCAAAATGCACCTGCTGTTGTGGCGTAAAGCAGGGACAGGGAACGATCGTCCCTAGGAGGGGTATGAGTGCAAAGATTTCTGCTGGGGATGCCTTGTGTTTAAATTGTCAGTATCCCTGGAGAGTCGCTCATTAGAAGGTGGAGGTTCAGAACTGGCTTTCCAAGAAGCAGTTGAGCTAGAGGTCCCAGGAGAACACCAACCCCACAGAAGAGGGGACTCTTAGAAGGGGATGAGCTCAGCGAAGGGGAGACCGTAGGAGGGGGTGGGGACCTGTGGTCCGGGAGGCAGGGAGCAGTATGTGCCTTATTACCATCAAAACCCTAAATGTTAGTGTTGTTTTTTTTTCATCCCATTTCCCCGTCCAAATTCTAAGTGTTTCTAATTTGGTTATAAAGGGATGAATTTCGGTTTCATTTCTTCTTCTTGTCTGAGGAGAGACCCCTTGTGTTGCAAAGAAAGACAGGGAGCCAGTGAAGGGGCTTGACTTGGCTGCCAGCAAGTGACCAGCTGTGTGGCAGTTGGCTGGACAGTTCTCTGCCACACCGTCAGCCAGCAGAACCAGGGGCGGCCAGCTCTGTCAGCGCCTCCTCCGCGTGGCCGGCTGGAGGATTGGCACAAACACCCATGTTTTCCTAAGGAACCCAAGAGAAAGAATCTGGTGGTTTTATTCTTGGTATCTCACCAAAGGGCTGCCTATGCCCAGCTAAAATAAAGCACAGTGGAGGAGAAGAATGCATCACTCTGAAAACAGATGAGGAATGCAGCACGTAGCCATATCCACAAAACCCCAAAGAAAGTGTGCACCGCAGGGAAGAGAAGGCGGGTGGTGAGCTCCTAGGCTGTCCCCACTCTTTCCTTCATTTTCCTTGTATTTGTCACGTGCTGGCACTACCCATGGTCCCAGAAATATTTAGCTTCAAATGGCACAGCTTCTAAAGTGCTCTTCAGGTGCGCCTGGTGGCTCAGTCAGTTATGCATCTGGCTTCGGCTCAGGTCATGATTTCACGGTTCGTGGGTTCGAGCCCCACGTCGGGCTCTGTGCTGACCGCTCAGAGCCTGGAGCTGCTTCGGATTCTGTGTCTCCCTCTCTCTCCACCCCTCCCCCACTTGCTCTCTGTCTCTGTCTCTCAAAATAAAGACATAAAAATTTTTAAAAAAAATAAATAAAGTGCTCTTCGGAGATAGACATGTTCCCAACTGCTCCCAGCGCTAGGAGAGGTGACAGGGTTATGCCCAGGTGGCCATGGAAGACGAGAGAGGTGCACACCGAGGGACAGAGTGACTAGTGTGTGTGGATGAGACACGGCTCCGCGCTCCAGTGGGGACACAGCCTCGAATCCCTGGGCTTGGACAGAAGCCGAGTAGAGGTAATCAGTGTGCCATGAAAAGACATGAATGCAGAAAGCTCGGAGAGTGAACAAGCCGCAGCATGACTGAGGAAGACTAAGTCCGTGACCACACGACTCTGGCGGGACTCCGAATTAAGGAGGTGTGTGGGCACCTTTCAGTCCTAACGACAACCCTGTGGAATAGTAGCTATTGCCTGTGCTGTATCAGTGAGGAAAGTGTGGCTCAGAAAGATTAAGTGACTTCCCTTTGCTAACCAGTTTGGAATCCAAACGAGGTTTTCTAACCCAGGATCCAATGCAGGGTTCCTGTCCTTGCACCGATTTAGGAGGAGAGAACACACGCATGGGCGCACACACGTGCGTGCGCACACACTTCTGCAGTTGCGCGTGGAAAGAGATCACTTTTCCTAGGGTGATCGGAGGAGCCTCAAGGAGAAGGTGGGCTAGAAAGGCAGGCTAGAGAAGAGGGCGGGTCACAGACCGACCTGTGGGAGTGGGGAGGAGTGGGGGGAAGGGATGGAATGGGAAGTTGGAGTGCCCTCTCTAGGGGAGGCCTCTAACCCTACCAAGATCTAGGGAAGCTGCACAGAGGAGGTGACATTTGATACATCTATAGGTGTGACTAGGACTCACCAGCAGGGAGGTAACGCCACAGTGAGCTGCCTGGGGGTGGTCACTGTGGGGCAGCTCCAGTGCCGCGTGGAGCCCTGTCTGGCCCAGGCTCCAGGGGGCGCTAGTACTGCCTCTTGGGGACAGTTGGATTTTTGCCATTTGGTCTATACTCACATAAGAGTAAATAATAAAAAGGAAAGGCATATTTAAGAATGAAACAGAATGTGAAGAGGAAGGGAGGGAGGGAGGGTGTGGTGCAAGGAGGGAGGGAGGGTAGATCGGCTCAGTAAGGCCAGCTCTGGGTTCTATTCCTAGTCCAGTGTGTCTTAAAGTCCAATGACTTTATGCCTGTTCATTAATTCTGTGTGGGTCACTTTCCTTGTAGACGACAGAAAGATGATGAGACCTAACCTAACTTGCAGATTAATGAGAAATTAGAAATGAATGCATTTGAAAATGCCACACGACCAGGAACTATTATCAGTATCTGTTTGCATGCGCTGGCTGGTGGCTGAAGAGGCCGGCGATGACGGTCCCAGAGCTTAGACATTTTTGGCCACAGACATGATGCTTCATGGGTCTGCAGCAAGCCATCCAAGTCGCCAGGTCTCAGAGCTGACGCGGTGTGGCTGTCTGAAGAGTGTGTATTCAGTGCTGAGGCTTCAAGACAAGGCCCCGGCAGCCTTCCCGGGGGAGCCAAGCCTTGGGGGGCAGGGCACATGGCTGGGAACGGGTCGGACACATATCGCCTGCCCACAGCTGCCCCAAGGTGGACAACTCAAGAGGCTCAGTACGAGGTGCTGGCAAGTTCACAGCACACCCCAGGATGGCATTTCGGGGGCTCTGTCCCTTCCTGAAAAAGCCCACTCCTAGAGGGCGGGGCCACAGCCTCGGGTCACCTGAGCCACCCAGTGTATGCCTGCCGGAGATTGCAGCCCCTGCCACTCTCAAGAGCATCCCGGCTTGAACGGTAAATCCCAGGGTCACCCCGCCCTTAGACTCCCAGGTGAAACCTCGTGAGCCTCCAGGGACATCAAGACCCAGCAGCGACTGCCTCTGTCCGAAGCTCAGTGCCCCGTGGAATAATCCTCGTTTCTGTCTCATTCCAGGTGCATAGCGTAATGTCCATGTTGTTCTACACTCTGATCACAGCTCTTTTGATCGGCATACAGGCAGAACCACACCCAGAGAGCAATGTCCCAGCAGGACACGCCGTCCCCCAAGCCCACTGGACGAGGCTGCAGCGTTCCCTCGACACGGCCCTCCGCAGAGCCCGCAGCACCCCGGCCGGGGCGATAGCTGCGAGGGTGGCAGGGCAGACCCGCAACATCACTGTGGACCCCAAGCTTTTTAAGAAGCGGCGGCTGCGCTCCCCCCGCGTGCTGTTCAGCACGCACCCCCCGGCCGCAGCCGCGGACACCCAGCATCTGGACGTGGAGGCCAGTGGCGCCGCCTCCTTCAACAGGACTCACAGGAGCAAGCGGTCGTCACACCCCGTCTTCCACCGGGGAGAGTTCTCGGTGTGCGACAGCGTCAGCGTGTGGGTGGGGGACAAGACCACCGCCACTGACATCAAGGGCAAGGAGGTGATGGTGTTGGGCGAGGTGAACATTAACAACAGTGTGTTCAAACAGTACTTTTTTGAGACCAAGTGCCGGGACCCCACCCCCGTAGACAGCGGGTGCAGGGGCATCGACTCCAAGCACTGGAACTCATACTGCACCACGACGCACACCTTCGTCAAGGCGCTGACCATGGACGGCAAGCAGGCTGCCTGGCGGTTTATTCGCATCGACACGGCCTGTGTGTGCGTGCTCAGCAGGAAGGCTGGGAGAAGAGCCTGACCNCTAAGCCTGTAAATTATTTTAAATTATAAGGACTGCATGGTAATTTATAGTTTATACAGTTTTAAAAAATCATTATTTATTAAATTTTTGGAAGCATCCCTTGTGCCGGCGCGCCAGTCATTCTTCCCACTGCGACCATCTCCGGGGCTCAGATCGCTGCAGGGTGAGTTAACCTGCAGCAACCCCCGTTGGGAAGCCTCACCCCAAGCCAGCCAGCTCCGCAGACCTTAGGGAGCACTGAGTGGGTTCAGGTATTAGCCTAAGCCGGACATGATTAGCAAGGGGAGTCTGCCGAATTGCAACTTCCCTCTGCATTCCAGAGCCAAAGCTGCCTAATCCTTGGATTACCTGTCCCACCGCCCAATGCATGAGCCTTGATTGCTTCTCCCGGGGAAGTGTGCAGAGCCTCATCCGAAGCAGATCCCCCACCTCGGAGAGGTCCAGCCTGGGTCCTGGAGGCTCTCACCATCTAGGTAGGAGGAGACCTGCACCGAAGACCTGTGAGGCAGGCTTGTTCTTAGAGGGAGAGCTGCCTTTTGCTGAAACGCTATCTGAAAGAATGGTAACGAAATAATCTCACGAGAGCTAACATGGTAGATCTGATTTCATGTTAAGATTGCCTTAGCACTAATGGCTGGTCCTCGATTTATCCTCCAGTGGCTTCCTGCGGAAAGACTTCGTTATCCGAGAAAACAGGAGGGCCTCCAACACTCTTCCCACCCACTGAGGGCCCCACGGCAGCTTCCAGTGGCCCTGGCGTTGGCCTCTGAGCGGGGGAGCCAGAGACCCTCCCAGAAAGAGCTCTTTGATTTCTAACGGGGTGATGTCCACAAGCAACCAAAGGTGGACAGGGTCCTGGGACCTGCAGAGAAGACGGTGGGCGAGGAAAAGAGGCAAACAGAGTGAGAATCCACACAAAAGCCAGGGAGATGCAGAGGAAAGGCTGGTCAAGCCAGGAGGGAACAATGGCCACAGGCTGGCCCTGACAGAGGGGAGCTAACGGGAGAGAGGGGAGGGGAGGGGAGGGGAGAGGCAGGCAAGGAGGGGGTTGCTGGAGCAGAAAGAGGAGGAAGGTGTGTCCTATTTACCAGCATCGGGATCCGAGGCCTAGGAGAAACCCAACACCGTGAGTAGCCATGTTTTGGGGGGTCGCCCTCATCAACACTGACTACTTCAAGAGGTCTTAGAAAGAGATGAGGGTGACAAAGAAACCCTGGGGGGGGGGGGACAGCCTGGAGCAGGGCTCCGCCCATCCTCAAGCTGCCACCTCTCCCTACACCTTTTACATTTTTTTCCCTGAAGGCACAGTTTTTCCCCCAGCAGAGGACTTACACTGAAACAGTCTCTGCTTCCGCAGCCACCCCTTCCTGCGCAGGGTGAAAGCCCTGCTCTAGTTTTTAGACCCAGATTGTCCCTCTGGTTAAAAAAAAAAAAGTAAATGGTCATAGTCATTCTTCTAGAACTTTCTCTGTTCCACCCACCTCCAACCCAATCCAGATAGGGCAAGTTAGAGCCATAGAGAGCGTTGGCAAGAGGAAGCATGAAAGGGTGAAAGCATGATGAAATGTGCCCTGTTTTTTCTATCAAAGCTACTGCAATTGGAATAAAGATTTGTGTTCAAGAAACACCAACCAGAACACTGTGTGCCGAGATCCTTGGTCAGATAAAGACCTGGGGAATGGAGCCTCCCACTGGCCTGTGTCTGCGGCTTTTTCCTGGACTCCAGTGCCCGAGCCCTGCCTGGCCCTGCCTGCACACAGTTCCTGGGAGGCCTTCCCCCCCCCCCCCCCCCCCCGGGGCTGGCAGGCCTGTAGGCCTTTATTTTTTTTTAATGTTTTTATTTATTTCTGAGAGAGAGAGAGAGAGACCGCGTGAGCAGGGGAGGGTCAGAGAGAGAAGGAGACACAGAATCAGAAGCAGGCTCCAGGCTCTGAGCTAGCTATCAGCACAGAGCCTGACGTGGGGCTCAAACCCACCAACCTTGAGATCATGACCTGAGCCGAAGTCGGACGCTTAACCGACTGAGCCCGAGGGAGGTCTTTAGGAAGCTCCCAGCCGCGAAGCTGCGTTGGTGGGCAGCTACACCAGCACGAGGAGCCTGGGGGGCCGCTCCTGGCACTGCAGGCTGCCAGGACATCTCAAGTATATATTTGGGAACTCTCCTGGCCTGCCAAGAGGCCTGGCAGCCTCCAAACCTCTGAGGAAGGGTGGAGGCCAAGGGTCAGGTAAAAGGACCCCCCCCACCATCGCCCCGCTAACGCCAAAGCCCTCCCCGAGGGCGACAGAGCTCCGGGCCCAGCTCGCAGTCCTGGTGTGGGAACCCGGGCTTTCATACCACATGCAGAGCTCCCAGTTGGGCTGAAGTTTGGCTGAACAGAGCTGGAGCTGTCCAAGATCAACCCCGCGCGTGGTGGTTCTGCAGCGTGGACTCTGGCCCCCCACACACGGGGGGAGCTCTGGCTTCCGGACCCAGAGGCCGGCCTGGGTCATCGGGGCGCCAGACACTTGCACACGTTGGAACAACAGCTCGAAACCACCCAGTATGTTCTACAGGGGTGGCAGCTGCAGAGCTCGCGGCCCCTCCTTCACTCGCCTCGCTGAGGCTTCCCGCCCCGCCCCCCCAAAGCCGGGAGGGTCAGCACAGACGGCCTCCCCTCACAGCTTCGCCGGGGTGCAGACCCTGGCCCGTCCTCAGCCTGACACCACCCGGCCCGCCCCGCAGAGCGAAATCCCTGGTTCTGGGCGCCGAGAACAATCTGACTCTAGTTTATATTCCGAGCCTTCCTTCCAGCCTCCCCTCCCCCAGCCAAGGCGCTGGCCTCCCCTCGATCCACTTCCGCTACTAGCAAAACACCTACAAACAGAGATACAGACTTTCAGCAGCCAGAGAAAGGCTCCTTTCACCCCCGTGAGACACAGGAATGTTCTTCCAAGTCTCTCCACCTTCCCCTCAGTGTAGTCTGCGTTATGGCAGAAGGGTCCACGCAGACTGTAGAACAGAGGACACGGGCAGGGTCTGCCTCTGCCCTGGGCCTCGATTCCCTGCTCCTTGGGGAAAAGGAACGGGGACGGAACAGTGCAAGCGTGGGCCCAACTCGGCAGTGACCTCAGTCTTTTTCCACAGGCCTGAACGGAACCGCAGGAGCCCCCAGGCCCCTGGTGCTGAGGAAGCAGCCCAGTGTGATGCTCTAAACAAAGGGCTTGCTGTCCACAGATCTACTTCTAGGCCCCGCTCCCCCGTTCCTATCTGTGAGCCTTGGCAAGCCACGCCGCCTCTTTGACCTCAGACCCTGCAGCTGTGAAATGAAAATAATCATTCCTATCTCCCTGAGTTGTGACCAGGAAGCAAAACCACATACTTGAAAGTAAACAGCCATGCCCCATGCAAGTGTAAGGCAGAGTAATTTATCCTGCATGTAACAATTCCTGTACTGGGTATATCATACTCGCGGAACATCGCTTTATTGGCAGAGGCGTAGATGAGGTAAGGGCAGCCCACTGGTCCGCGGATGGCATGGGAGATGAATATGGGCATGGCATAGCCAGGCCCAGAAGGTCAAGGGCAAAAACAGCAGTCCTTCAGCTTCAGATTCTGTTTGAATCCAGGCTCAGGAAGGCCACCTACCTTCCAGAGGTTCTAGCCTCATGGTAAAGGGTGTGAGCTCTGGAGCCACACCAGCAAGGGACTTCTACTTAGGCTGTGTGACCTTAGCCAAGTTGCTTCACATCTCTGAGTTTCAGTTTCTGCATCTGTGAGATGGAGATGACAGCCCTTTTCTCAGAGGGCCTAGAGCTGATTAAATGAGATAATATATAAAGACACATAAGTGCCTGGCACTTGAGAAGTATGTAATACATTTGAGTTTTGAACAGTCAAGTTGGCCAGGGACCCATAATAGAACAGAGTAGAATGGCTTTCTACGAGGTGAGGAGGTTTGTGAACAGACAGTTTTGTAGATATATCATAGGTTCGTTCTGTGATAGTAGTGAAATAGATAATAAATAGTCACAATAGTAACTGTGAGCATTTACTAATGTGCCAGCACAGCACCGAGCCATTTGTGTGGATTAGCTCTGAGCAAGCGTCTGGGTTCTAACCCCAAGACCGCCTTAAGGAGAGTGGCGGAAATCTGTGCATATTGTTTGCCTGCCTCACCGCTCGGTTCTGGCATGTGTTTACTCCTCTAACCTTTGGCAAGTTTATAAACCATCGGCTCTGAGCATTTCCACGCGCCAAGCACATGCGATCTCTTTTGCTCCAGTTTACGTGAGTCGGCCACACAAAAAAAGCTGTGACCTTCTCAGAAGTCCCCTGGGTTTGTGGAGGTGGCTCAGGAGGTCCAGAGCGAAGATGAAATTGGGCGGGCCCTCCTGCAGCAGAGGCCTGAAAAGGATCCCTCCAACCCCAAGATGCTCCTTAAAAATCAAGGGTGCATTCCATCTGTGTCCCCTTGGCACCTGGCCCAATCTTGCATGTGACAGACACTCAATCAGGGTGGTAGGGCAGGTAAGACAATTTAATTCCTTTTTTTTTTTTTTTCCTCCAACACCCCCACCCCCAGCCTGTCTGTGCCTACCCCGTGTCAGGAATGAATGGGTTAAGGAGTTAAAGACAAGGTTCTTCCTGAGAAGCTTTCAGAGGGTGGCGTCTCAGACGAGCATAATCAGACTGCCTCTGGCTGAGCCCGTATCAGACAAATTACCTTACTTCTCTGCACTTTGGTTTTCTTATACAGAAAATGTGGATGATAGCAATAGCACTGCTAGGAATTTACCCAAGGGATACAGAAATGCTGAGGCATAGGAGCACATGTACCCCAATGTTCATAGCAGCACTCTCCACAATAGCTAAAACATGGAAAGAGCCTAAGTGTCCATCAACAGATGAATGGATCAAGAAGATGTGGTTTATCTATACCATGGAATACTACATGGCAATGAGAAACAATGAAATCTGGCCATGTGTAGCAACATGGATGGACCTTGAGGGTGTTATGCTGAGCGAAATAAGTCAGGCAGAGAAGGACAAATATCATATGTTTGCATGTATAGGAGGATTGGGAGGAACTTGACGGAGGACCAAGGGGGAGAAGAAGGGCGGAAATGGTGGGGGAAAGGGAGAGAGGCAAACCATGAGAGACTTTTGAATGCTGACAAAAACTGAGGACTGATGGATGTGGGGGGAGGGGGGGATGGGCATGGAGGAGGACACTTGTGGGGATGAGCACTGAGTGTTATGTGGAAACTAATTTGACAATAAACTATTAAAAAAAAAAAAAAGAAAAGAAAAGAAAATGTGGATGATAACAGAATCGACTTTGTTGAGTTGTAAGGCACTTAGCCCAATGTTTCGCACGTGGTAAATTGTCCTTTGTAAGACAGATAAAAATACACACACACACACACACAGCCCCCGAGAGCTAAGAAGCAGCCAGGCAGTGCACCCCCACACTCTCATGCACCCACACACTGACCTGAAAACGCAGAGCAACACACACATCAGTGCAGATAAACATTCAAAACCACAGCCACAGTGATAAGACGTAATCGGGTGGAAAGAGCAAATCAGGGAAGACTTCCTGATGGAAACAACTTTGAAAACTGTGCTGGGAAAAAGGAGTTGAATGAAATTCTTGTCTGTGCTAGGACTTTTTTCCAGATTTACAACCAATGTAAAAGCCCACCTGGGAGAGGCTCTCCGGCCCCAGGTGGGAGAGGGAGAAGAGCTGCTTCTGTTCTCTTGCCTCCTGAGCTACAAACTAGTGAAGGAACTGATTTCCCCTGCAGATACAGACCTCGGGGAAACCCAAGGAAGGCCGGTGTGAAAGCCTGCAGATGAACACAAGGGTCGTGTGTGCTCTCCACAAAATCTTTGTCCTGAGCCCAGATGCCAAAGAGGTGGGCAAATAGCTTCTAAAAGATGGGACCTCCACCAGCCAGGTTTCCTTAACCCCCAAAATAAGTAGGGGAAAGTCTGGCCCTCAGAGCGGGTGCACTGAGCCCCTGGCTTTGGGGACCAACTCGGGTGGGAGGCCTGCTAGGCTCCCGGCCTGACATTTGGGGCCACAGCTCAGTGCCGTCTCTGGCCCAGTGGCCTTCCCCACCCCCCACCCCCGGTTTATCTCGCCCTCGCTATTCCTTTCACTTTGACATAATGAAAGTGCAACTTGCACACTGTCTCAAGATTGCATATGATAATTGGAAACATGTGTCCAAGCTGGCATCCCTTCAAAGGACTGTGGAGCTCTGACTTGGGCCGTCTTCTGATTGCAAAAGCAATCCCCTGAGCTGGCTCTGCCGACTTCGCATTCTTTCGGCTGCACCTTCACATTAACTCTTGCCAGGGGAAGGCGGTGGCAGGCGCAGCTCATTCCTGAAGGTCTGCAGAGGCTGGCCCTCGCGACCCCCCCCCCCCCCNGCCCCCCCCCCCCCCCCCCCCCCCAGTGCCCAGTGGGGCTCTGGCTTTTGGCATCTGCCACCAACTCTTCCAGCAATAAAAGCAAGAACCAGCAGGTCCGTCTTCCTTTGTGCAGAAGTGGCACGCTCAGGGGTCGGCACCAAGCGGGAGAGGCTGGGTCTTCAGGGCACTGCCTGGGCTCTCAAGGGCTGCTGATCCAGCCAGGTGGGTTTTGCTGAATGAAATGCCAAAATGTCCTTATCGTACCAGGAGAGCTCTGGGAGGGATGCAGAATCACTAGTGGCTCTTTGCTAGAATCACCCAAGTTGTGTGGCTGATGGGAGGGGCTGAGGAGACCTACTCAGTCGGGCAGACACCGGCTGCACTTCTCTGATGTGCCAGTGCCCTGCTAGACCACCCCACACCAGGCTCAAACACCCCTGGGGTCGGCTGTAACCGCCTTGCCCCTTGCCTCGGCCCCACCTGCTTGTCCTGACCTGCTCTCACCCCCATCTCACCCCCCACTGAGTTCCAAACTCCTGGCCGGTGCCCCTGACCTTGATCCCACGCTGGGAAGTGTTTCTCAGACTTTAACGTTCACCTGAATGACCCGGGGATCTGATTCAGCACAGTCACCCCCCTTCGATGGGGGAAAAATCAGAAAGGAGCAGACTTGACTTATACATATAATATTGGGAAGAGTGCATGGAGGCTCCAACCAAACCTTGAGGAGGTAGAAACTCATCCCAAAGGGAAGCCAGTGGCCAAGGCAGGGTCTCATGAGTCAGGCCTCGAAGGGGTATATTTAGAGGTGAGGCAGAAAAAGAAGCATCTGCCACCCAGCAGATTCTGCCAACAGACTTGGTGCTACTCACAGAAAAAATCAGAGACCAGCAAGGCACCACAACAGAAGGCTGATGCAGAGTCTTTCCCTCTCAAAATAAATATAAGAGGCACCTGGATGGCTCAGTTGGTTAAGCGGCCGACTTTGGCTCAGGTCAGGATCTCGCGGTCCATGGGTTCGAGCCCCACATCGGGCTCTGTGCTGACAGCTCAGAGCCTGGAGCCTGCTTCAGATTCTGTGTCTCTCTCTCCCTGTCCCTCCCCCGCTCGTGCTCTGTCTTTGTCTCTCAAAAATAAATAAAAGTTTAAGAAAATTTAAAAAAAGAAAGAAAGAAACAACAACCAGGACTATTCTTCTCTCTTTAGGCGGCTCCTTGCTGGATCTATAACAGTTGCTGCTATCATTACAATCTCTCCTTTATCCAAGAAGTAAAAATATCACTCTTTCAAGTAAAATATCATGAACACACAAAGAAATGAGGCTTTCAAGGGCCCGAAGAGAAGCTTTGCTGGAAAAAAATTTTCAAAGAATGCAAGCCACCTCAAGTTTATCAGAACAGATGGCCAGTTAGTTCTCTCTGAATTAATCATTGCTGGAAACAGTAAAACCAAAATAAATGTTGTCCGTGTATACCAGAGATCATATATTCAAGTAACTCAGTGAACCTCTCGGTATTGGGACTCGCAGCCTCAGGTGGTAAATATAAATGTATCTCTGGAAAGAATTTTGTTTCAAACACTGTTTGAAGGGTGTTTTTTTTCTTTCCTTTGCACAACACGATTCTATGCAGAACAAGAGCCAGAAGATGAAAACGTGGGGAAAACTCCCTCTAAATCAGTCTTGCTCACTTATTCCAGCAGCCTCTGGATTCGCCGCAGGCAGGGGCCCCAGCTGGGAAAGCTATCCATTTGCTGCTGATTTTCTTCTTAGAAGAAAATCTTACCTTTCATTTGGGTCACTTTCCTGGTTTTCCTCCACATGTTCCAGGAAGCCTTCCCTTTGTACCTCCCGTTAGACAAGACTTCTTCCCCATTGAGAAATCATATGGGCCTAAGATTCATGGCTGGGGAAAGTGATGATAGGATAGAGGTCTATGAGCAAGAGGGCCCAACATACATCAAAGGGTTTAGATGACTTGTGGTAACAGCACGCAAAACTCTGCTCATTGAGAGATTTATTCGACATAGACTTTAATCATGGCTTTATTGAGTTGTGGTTTGAGTGTATTTGGTGAGTCATAGAGGCTTTTAAGAGGAAAGAGCTTTTCAATTGTCCCAGTCATTATAAAAGACTTTGTCCTACGTAAAGCAATAAAGACACAATTAAAATGGAATATCCCAGATCCCCACAGAACCAGGGGAGAGTGTCAGAAAAAGAAGGCAAGGTTTAAATCAGAATGCTGGCCGGTGCCACCGAATAAAGGAGGCTCAGCCTGGTGACACGTGCAGGCCATCTGGACTACGGGGTGGATCTGAGTACTGTCTTCTTTTGACAAAGACCCTTTGCACAGTAAAGGTAGCAAGAAGTGGCAAGTCCGGGAGGACACACTGAGCACACAGGGTACGTGTACCATGCGCTTCTGCCCCTAATTCACGGGGGGAAATATTCTGACTCCATTAATCCACTTAGGTCCAAACTTCTAATCTACTTGTTTTGTTTTTTGTTTTGTTTTTTCATGAATTGACATTTTGGTGGAGAAAAGGCACGTATGGCAAGAAAGGCTGGGGAAGTGGAATTTCTGGATTCACATCCTGGCTCTCCCATTTACTGACTATATTGGTCAGCTTGGGCTGCCTTAACAAAATACCATTGACTGGGGGACTTAAACAACAGAAATTTATTTTTCGCAGTTTTGGAGGCTGGGAGGTCCAAGATCAATGTGCTGGCTGATTTGATTTTTGGTGACGGTTTTCTTCCTGGCTTATAGATGATGCTTTGTCACTGTGTCCTCCCATGGAGGGAAGAGAAGGGGGGGAGAATGGGGAGGAAAAGGAAGAGGCCTTTTAAGGACACTGACCCCACTGGATTGAAGTCCTACCCTTAAGACTTCATTTAACTTTAATTTTTTCCTTCAAAGCCCCATTTCCAAATACAGCTACACTGAGGGTTAGGGCTTCAACATATGAATTTAAGAGGCACATCATTCAGTCCATAGCACTAGGTATGTGACTTAGGGCAACTTATCTAAGCTTTGTTCCTTCCTCTCTAGAATAGATTGATGATCATATTTATTCCATACTTTGCACGAAGCAATCAATATCTCCTCTGTAACATGCTTAGTATAGTGTTGATTGTCAATATTACCATTCACTCACAGAAGTAAATTGTAAGGCTTCATCCCATCATGACCAAAAAGAATCAGGTATGAGATCAGGAGGAAAAGGGAACTGCAAACCACTTCTTAGAAAGAGGCAGCGGGCACCTGAGGGGCTCAGTCGGTTAAGCGTTGGACTCTTGATCTCAGCTCAGGTCGTGATCTCACAGATCATGAGTTCGAGTCTTGTGTCAGGCTCTGCTCTGAGCCTGCTTGAAATTCTCTCTCCCTCTCTCTCTGCACCTACCCCACTCATGCTCTCTCCCTCTCTCTCAAAGTAAACTTTTCAAAAGTAAAAAAAAAAACCTCAAAATAAATAAACTTAAAAATAAACAAAAAATAAATAAACCTAACTATATCTTTAAAAACGAAAGAAAGAAAGAAAGAAAGAAAGAAAGAAAGAAAGAAAGAAAAAGAAAGAGAGAGAGAGAGAGAGAGAAAGGAAGGAAGGAAGGAAGGAAGGAAGGAAGGAAGGAAGGAAGGAAGGAAGGAAGAGGCAGGAAAGGAGACAAGAAAGCAAAACGCTAAGGGAAGAGAACACCCAGTCCACCGTCAGACAGCGTGGTTGCTACAAAGCTTCTCCTCATGTCAAAGTAAAAATCTTTCCCCAGCGAGACCACTAGCTCAGCCAAGTGCTGGCCTTGAGAAGCCTTCTCTGTAACAACACATGGGGTTGACCAATGCCCTTTTCTGCATGACAAATCTCTGAAAACAGCTATTATGTCCCCCACCTAAGGCTTTTATTTCGCAGCCTAAACATTCCCAGGTCCTTCAATTATCCGTGTACACTAGGATTCCCAGCCGCCTCACCATCCTGGACACACTCTCATTTGTCCGTGTCTCTCCTCAGATGTGGTGTCCAGAAGGAAACACAATACTCCAGATGTGGACTGACCAGCACTAATTACAATGAGACTATTAACTCCTTTGATCCACACAGTATATTTCTATTAATGGAGCCTAAGATTACGAAAAATTTTTCAGCTGCCACATCACTCTAGATTTTCACTTTGAGTTTTTGGGAAATTATAATTCCTGGGGGTTTTGTTGTGTTTTGTTGGCATACTATTATTAAACCAAGACTCTCCATCTTGCATTTCTGCCCATGATTATTTAGGCTAAACGCAGGAGTGTGGCTGACTAAACAGTGGGACGGAAAGCCTCTGTGGGCAGGAACTATGTCTAAACCATCACGCTGTTGCAGAGCCTAGCACAGTGCCTGGCGCACTGACGTGTTAGCTACATATTCTACCGGCTGCCTCTCATCATGATGACGGCTAGAGGCATAAAGGCACCAAGAAGGCACCAATCAAAAGCTTGATCATTACTTCTAATTATAGTATTGCCCCCCAAATGCCTATAATGTCTCCCATCCCAGCAACCTTGACCAGAGCACCTCTGGCTTTTGTAGAACTTGCGTGAACTCATCCAAACAAGCCCATCTGATGACAAACACAGCACGGAAGCAAAGGAAGAGATACCAAGAGCAAAAGCAAACTGTGAAACGGGGGTGAATAAAAGAGCATTTGCTCAGTCCAGCTCCATTTATTCCTCCCCCTGGGCGCCCCACCCCTTCTCCTTTGGTCACCTGGTGAGAGGAGAAGCCTTGAGCTCCCCCTAGAGGTTAGAGTGTAGGACTGATAAGAGATGCTTAATGATTTGAAGGATCACTGGTCTTGTGCTCTTTCTGACTACTGATCTGGTGATCCGACGTACTGATCAATTCTCTCAACCTCCAGAGAACTGTGACTTGAGGAAGAATCATAGCAACCTGGAACTTTTCAAAGAAATGCCAATGTATGTGACCTTGGTCCAAGGAATTCACTACAAACTCAGTTTGTCTGAACACTCTCTTTACTTGTTTGCTCGGTTCCTGTCAGCTTTGGACCCCGGACAGCCTCTCGCATACTTTCAGAGCTTGCATTTGCTTAACTTGGACTTTAGCTTTCCTATTCATTCTTTTGTTCCTCCAAGCCAGCGACTTTACAGGAACTGAGAATGCACCAGTAAGAAAACTCAGCCATGGGAAAAGAAACCTCTCCTTAGAGTGAAGAAAGATAACCCACAAGAAAATAAAACCGTAGCCATGAGGAGTGCTACGAATAGAAGTGTGTGGAACCGGGAGCACTACAATAAAGGGATTTGACTAGTTGGGGAGCAGGAAGTCATGTGTGGGACAAACCAGGTGAAGAAAGTGAAGAAGTTTCCACGCAGAGGCAAAGGCCTTCTACAAAAGAGCTGGTGGTGAAGAGAGCCCAGAACGTACTAGAAGCTGAAAAGAGGCCAGCACGGCCAGAACAGAATGCAGAAGAGGGAAGCCTAAAGGAAGATGAGGCCATGAAGACAGCCACTTGGCTGGTGACCAAGACATCACTCCAGAGTAGTATCGATCTTGATAGCCAGTGCTGCTTAAACTCGATTGTCACAAAACTTTAATCCACTTTTCTTTCATCCCATCTGCAAGGATTCCACGAGCTATGTTGTCAAATGCCTTGAGGAAGTCAAAATACGTTACGTGTGTATCATGACCCCGGGAAGTTCCATCACGGATCGTAGAGATGGAGCTTCAGGCGTGATTAGAGGTTACTTGTTTGCTTTTCTTGTTTAACATATGATGTATGAACATACTTAGAAGTGTGGGGAAGGAGTCAAGGAGGGAGAAGCAATGGAAGCTAGAGAAGCTTTGATGTGAGTTGAAAACCAAAGTTCTTCTTGAGGAACCACTAGGTGCATCTTTCTCTGAGTAGTCTCACTACTCCTTAAGGATCACATCACTCAGCAGTGCTTTCCATTTGCTCAATATTTTCCTTGTTAGTAAGAAATATCAGCTGGTGACCAAGCAACTTCAAGCTCATTTTTCTTCATTCCTGAACTATTGAACACCAGCTGCAAATCTGTAACTGGGCAGGAACATCCTCTACTTTTATTGTTTTTTTTAATATAATTATCTATTCTTTCAACAAACATGTATTCAGTTTCTACCCTGTGCTAGACATTGGGGGAAAAACATGAATAAGACAGGGGTATTTGCCCTCTGAGGGGTATTTACCTCTGAGGGGTATTTGCTCACAGTCTAGTGGGAAACCAGACACAATCCAGTTAGTGAGTAATGGAATGGATGTGAATGTTGCGGATGGTAACATGAGGTGAGAGGAAGCTTTAAACTCTGCTTATGGAGGCCAGGAAGGCCTTTTACAAGAGGAGGAATTTGAGCTGAGGTTCAGAGGATGAGTAGGGGCACACTACAGGGATTAAGGAAGTCCGGGCAGAGAAAACAGCATTTACAAAGGCATGGAGGCAAAGAGGAGCATGGGATTGTGGCTAGAACAGAGTCCAAGATGTCCTTAGGCATCAGGAGAAAGATGATACTGGAAGAATAGTTAGGAGTCACTTGTGAGGAGCCTTGACCACTGTTCTCTAGAATCTAGATTTTATCCCAGAGGCAATGGCAAGCCCACGAAGTCCCAATGTGCACTTTAGGAAATCACCCAGGCAACCATGTGGAGGTATCATTTGTGATCATGAAAAGTGACAGAGAATTTTAACCCATCTGACATCAGTGATCGGTTGGCCCATACACATTTGGCCATTCGCATGTGCTGTTACCTTGATTTATTTGACAGAAAATCTTAACATTAATGACAATCCCAGACTCCCTGGAAATACAGCTAGAGTTGGCTCTGTTCTTCCCCTCTACAGAATACTAGCTGTATGGGATGTTACTAGGCATTAAGTAGTGGAAGCAAGGGGGATATTTGTCAATTACATTCTAGGAAATGATACTTGGGGTTACTACCATGGGGAGTAGAGTGGCCTTATAGGTCGCCCAAAGGAAATAGAGCAAAGAAAGTGCCTCTGTGTTTCTCCAGAAAGTATTAAAGAAGACATAAAGCAAGTAGCTACAGACACAGACATAGCCACTTGCTTCTCTTCCTAGGATTGTTTTCTTTGGACCAGTGCTAAAATGGGATGATACCGGTACTCTCTGAGCATGCAGCTGCTCACAGTCAAAAGAGCTGTTCTGGACACACAAGGACAGGGAGATTCTTCCGCAGGCTCACTCCCACCAACTCTCCTCAGGAGTTCTCCTCCCTCCGTGTCAGGGAGGCTGTCTGGGGAACCCTCTGCTCAGGAACACTCCCAGTCATGCTCAAAGACAAACTATGACAAAAGACATGGCACGTCATGTCTCAGGAAGAATTGACAGACTTGAGAATTTTCCAGCTTCAGATGGTGGGAGCACTGCCTAATGTCCTTGTCCAACCTTGCGGCTCAGGACTGGGTGGGACGAAGGCTCTTCAGGCTCACTCTCTCTGTAAGATCAGTCTCCCTTCCGACTCCACAAACACTGATCAGATGGTGATCTCATACCACATACAAGATCCCAGGACCACACAGAAAAACCAGAGGCTGTGGTCTGACTGTGGTCAAAGCACCAGCGACCCTCAGACCTTGTGTGTGCAGGTTTTGCCTGTCCTATGGGGATCTGGAGCCCAAAGGGGATGGGGAGTGGCTTCAAATCAACCCACTGGTAAGTATTCATGGAACTGTGCTATTCATCCCTGGTTCCCATGAGGCTCCCCTAGGACCCTCCTCTCATCCTTTTGCATCCTCAGAAACTTTATCCTATTGTACCATTTCCCTTTGGCCTTGGCCGAAGGCCGACATCTCCTGAGGATATCACCCCACCACCACCCTCTCCAGGGTTTCTCAGGCCAAGGTGGGAGCAGCGAAGGAGGGGTATTGGGATCCCACTGCTTCCAAACCATTACACCATTGCGTTGCCATAGTGCCTCACTCCCCCTCGGGGCCACCAGTTATGGACGGCGAAGGTGGTGAAGAGACTTTAAACAGCCTTAAAATACAGCTCAGAATCAAAAATCATCCTGCCAGGTTTAGCTTCTGGTTTTCTCACACCTGTTCCCTGTCTCCCGGCAATTACTGCCCTGTGGTACGCCTCATTATCTCTTGCCTAGAATATGATAACAGCTTCCTCCCCGATGTGTCCGCATCCAGGCCTGTTGCCTCCATCCCTCTCCCCTCCCCCTCCCAGCTCACACTATCTATCCCGCAAATATTACTGTCATACTTTCCAAGTGCTTGTGACCTCATGGATGGTGACAATGTTTATCGTGTAAGCCCTGGACTAACTGCTTTACCACTACTGTCGCCATTTTACAGAAGAGGAAACCACAGCTGAGAGCCTAACTCAGTCACAATCACATGGTAAGTGTGTGTCTCAGATGGAATTCGAAGATGTAACTGTCCAACTGCAGAGCCTACGCACATAGCCACTTGACACCAGTGTTCACCAGTCCCTGCTCCCTGGATCACACTGCCCAGCCTCTGTAAAGTTAGGAGTGGCCACTTTACTTGCCTCGGCCAATGAGACATGGGCAGAAGTGATGTGTGTCATGTTCTGGTGGAAGAATCCAAACACCAGGGTGTAGCTCTCCATACTCTTCTTCCCTAGTGAACTCTAGAGCTTTCTGTAGACACGGTGGAATCAGAAGAGGGTAGGGCCTTTGTCAATCTCCGTGTTGAGTGACCAAGCTGAGCTGAGTCAACCTACAGGGTTGAAGCACGAGTAAGAAATAGACCTTTCTTTTATGGACTTTTCAACCACTGAGATTTGGAGATGCCACAGAAATGTGCACACACTTATACACACACATACATACACACACACAGAGTCTATCTTCATGAATACAGATATACTGCCTCACCCCAGTTACTACCAGCAGGCCCTTGTCTTCTTTGTACAAAAAAACCCTCTTATTTCCTAGTTTTAGTTCATTGCATTTTCTAGCTCTACAAACTCAAACGTGTCACTTACCTCTCCGATTCTCAGTTTCTTCATATATAAGGGAATTAAAGTATAAACTAAATTTTATGCAATAAACACCTATGGAGACTATGGTAGGTGCCCGGCACCCTGCTGAGTGCTGGCTGGTAGGAGAAGCCCTTTCTGTATCTGATAGGATAGATTTGTCCTAACCAGCTGCCTAGCTCGGTCCTCCAGAGCTGACTGCCGAAAACAATCCTGGGGTTTGTTGCATCGTCAATGGAAGGCAATGTGCAAGTTACTATTTACTCTGTCTGTCTCCATTTCCTCATCTAGTAAAATGACGGTATGATTTCTCAGCTCCTAGGTCCGTTTGGAGGGTTAAACACAATGTGTGTATATATCCATAGTTATATGGATATAGAGTTAACTAACCCCTAGTTTATAGTTTAACCCATAGTTAAATCCATTGGGGATAGAAACAGAGCTTGTACTGGCCATCATGTTATGTCTTACCTGCTGTGTGATCTGGAGGACACTGCCTAGACATTTTATGCCTCAATTTCCCCATTTATAAAGAAAGAAGAGTAGTGGTACCTCTACATCCGTTGGGTTTTAGTGAGTATTGAACCCTTGACATATAGTGGTGCTCAGTCAATGTGAATATTTCTAAGAAGGTTGCTTTACAGCTATAAATCTATGACAAATATATTTAATATTTAATAACACAGATATAGTATATTCATATGTAATGAATAACAACTATATATTGAAACATCATTATTTACTGAATGGCTACTTCTTCCCCCTTGAAGGTGGGGACTGTCTTATTTCTCCTCACACCCCAGCCCTTGCAAAGTAGACAGGTTGAGTAATTGGCTGGGGGAGAAACTGAATAAATTCCTCACATTTTCTATTCTCTTCTTTCTAGTCTCCTACAGAAAACTCCATCTCCTGGCCTAAGGAAGTCTCATGCTTTTCCGGGGACTGTCCAGCTGTCAAAGAAGTTGCATGTCACCAGCCTTCAGTCTGATCCTGCCTTATGCCTCCTGGGCTAAACAAGTGCAGGAAGAAGCCCCCAGGCTCCCTGCATTGCCTAAGTCTCTGGGTCGTGTTTTTCCATAGTCTGAGAGGTTTTGTTTTTGATTTAAGGAAACAAAAAAGTTTCCAAGGAAAACTCATTTTGTTATGGTTCAAACCCATTTAATTTTGTGATATTACTTCCTCTGCTGAGCTTTCAACTTTCTAAACTCCTCTGAGGCTGAAACAGCTCCGAGGCCACAAACGTTCTGGAGGGTGAAGGCACCGTTCAGCTGCAGAGCCCAGAGACGCGCTCAGGGAGATAAGTCATCATCCCCCAGGCTTCTCTTCAGCCCCGTGTCAGCTGCAGGCAGGCCCTCCCGTGTCTTTTTAATCATGGAACGTTCCCTGGAGAAAGCACAGGGTCTGTGGCCAGACACAGCACAGCTGAGCTCAGGGCTGTGAGGTGAGTGGCTCCGTGTGGTTTTGTGGCCATCAGTTTGGGAGGGGGGTGCTTTATCACATCTGTGGGATAAATGAGTGGAGTCCCACCTAGTGACTGTCTGTGCTCACAATTCATAATCACAGAATGTTCCCACTTTTCCTCACCCCACCCCCTGCCAATGTGCTGTGCAGTTTGGGAGTGGCCACAGGAGAGATCTCCCCTCTCTTGATGGCTACACCACAGCGATATATTTAAAAGTTATTCCACAAGTGACCTGGGGTCTTTTGAGGCCTTTCTTTCTTTTTTTTCTTTTTTAATATTTCTCTTTTTTTAAGAAAGAGACAGAGAGAGAGAGAGAGCACAAGCACACATGAGGAAGGGGCAGAGAGGGAGAAGGGAGACACAGAATCTCAAGCAGGCTCAGAGCCATCAGCGCAGAGCCCGATGCAGGGCTTGACCTCGCGAACCGTGAGATCATGACCTGAGCTGAAATGGAGAGTCAGACGCTTAACAGCCTGAGCCACCCTGGTGCCCCGAGGCTTTACTTGAACAGGAAGAAAATTCAACCTGGGTCCTGGAATTCACTGATGGGCATTGTGTCAGGTAAGAAGGAGCCACCCCTCTCCCCTACACCAACAGAGTGAGAAGCTGGGTTCATGAGCCAACATTTTCCTTACAGCTTGAGAAGTAGCTCAGACCAAGGAGGCTATACTAAAATCAATTTAGAAAGTTTAAGGCTGAGCTTTCTAGCACAATTTTTTTCTTTTTTAATGAATGGAGTCTCCTGTCAGTGGCATTATTTAAATAGACAGAGCACCAGGAAGGAAAGTTATAGAAGAGATTCAAATACATAAATGTTGACATTAGATGTCCTTAGTCATTCCTTCAGTCCGAAGGTGGGATGACTGAATTAAAGCATGTTCAGCCTGCTTCAGATTCTGTGTCTCCCTCTCTCTCTGCCCCTCCCCCACTCACCCTCTGTCTCTCTCTGTCTCTCTCTCTCAAAAATAAATAAACATTAAATTTTTTTTAAAATCATGCTCCTTTAACCAACATTAAGAGCACGATATTCTTGTGATAGTATGAGACATACAGAAACTAGTGGAAACTCCGGCCTTGTGCTTAGCCTTACTCGGGAAACAAGACATTAGGATCATTTCAGAAGCTTAAAATGATCAGTCCGTAAATATTCATATGGGCTGCATGTCTTTCAGAAGTCATGGGGGGTGGGGGGCAGGTCTCTGCTCCTTGTCATCCTCAGGCATCCAGGTTGACAGAGGCTCTACTTCACGGGTGTCACAGGTCACTGCAATGGCAGAAGAAGAAGAAGGGGAGTCCTGTGCTGACTCTTCCTCCTTTTCTGCCTGAAAGTGACACTTGTCAATTCTGCTTGATGTGACAAGTCACATGGCATGAGCAACTTTAAAAGGCAGCAAGTGTGATCCTATTGGGCCCACAAGGAAGAGAACCAGAGATACTGAAGCGCGGGACGAACGTCCATCATAAACACAGATGCAGCAAATACAAAGGCAAATGTCCCACAAAATACACGCGGCCACTGGGCAGCAATCTAGGATGATATTAATCAAGGTCTAAATGAAGAAAGTGCTAGATGAACAATGAATTAATGAACGGATGAGAAATCCGTGCGAGTTGAATAATAAGGTAAGACTTCGCGGAAGAGGTAGGACATGAACACACCATTAAAAGTGGGAACATGAGTAGGTCTGGGGTGCAGAGAGGAAAACAGCGTCCTCAAAAGCAAGGAGAACAACAGAGAAAAATGGGAAGAGAACTAAAATGTATATATCACCTATTATGTTCCAAGTACTTTGTAGGGAGGTTTACATTTTATGATCCCCATTTGATAGATGAGACTGGGTCTCGGACTGACCATGAAGTTTGTTCTCCCCAAAACATACCCCCAATAATTACAGAACTGACCTTCGAACACAAGTGTCCTTAGTTCCAAAGCCTATCAAATTTTCTCCCATGACAAGAAAGCCATAAGCACTATGTTTGCCCAGGACCACAAGGAGACAGGGTTGTCTAAAGCAGCCCTGGAGAATAGCGGAAGATAAACTTAATGGAGAATTTTGGCTGTGGGCCGAGTTTGGAACTAAACAATCAATGGGGAATCGCTGAAGTTCAGGTTATAACATACTTCTGAAGCATCCTACTACTATAACATTGTGGGAGGCACAAATATTAGTAAAAGATTGCCTGCCTTCCAGGAGCTTACGAAACCTGAGGAAAGAAAAGAGTGACTCTGCAGTACGGGCTACACAGCAGAAAGAGAAGCACAAAGTGTAAGGATGGGAAACAGCTTGTGAATGTAGGTGTTCCTGATGTTATCAGGCAGGTGCTTAGGAGAAGGGCCCCTCCCTAGTGTAACTGTGCCTTTCCAAGCCACGGTAGGACCCAACATGAGAACAAACTGGTATTTCCCACCAAATTCTTCTCAATCATTTCATGATGTCACCAGGGAGTAGCTCACTCGTTCTGCAAGCACAGTCCTCTGGTCTACCGCAGGCAGGACTCTCCATCTCCGTCTTCCCTGCTTTGGCTCTTTACAAAGCGTGACTTCCAGGCGTTGGCTGACTTCACCCTTTAAGAATAATATAATAATAATAACAACAACAAACCCAATTTTTTTTGTTTTGNTCTCCCAACACCATCTGTTAAAAAGGCTGTCTTTTTTCCATTGGATATTCTTTCCTGCTAACAAACCCAATGTTTACCGAAGACCAGTGCTATAGGTCAGTCGGGCGCATTACTTCATTTACATCTTATAAGAGCAGATGAGAAACCGGGGGTGCAAAGATATGCATCTCACCCAAGATCACACAGCTGGGCAAATGTCAAAGCCAAGGTTCGAATTCAGATCTCTCCTACTCCACAATCCTGCCTTGAGACCAAGGATGTTGCCTTGTAGAACTTGGACTCATCGGCACAGAGCACCATGCCTGGCCAAGAAAAAATGATCACTTCTTGAAATGGTTAAAGGAATAAAAAAAATCAGACAGTTGAAGTCAAATTCCTGTGGTGGCAAATCTGTTTTCTTTTAAAGAGTGGGAATGCATGTGAATGAATCAGGAGAAATAAGGCAGCGAGAAGTGGCGGGGGCGGGGGGGGTGTCTAGGAAGTGTTGATGGTAGGCTTTGGAAGCCAGAAAGAGGAGGTGGGGTTGCTGGTGTCAGTAGTGAGCAGCACAGAGGTTGTCTGAGCAGCTGAGAGGGGAACGTAGATGGAGATACAGGGGTGAGATGGGAGCCCGGATTGGGGTGGTGACAGTGGGAAGAAAATACCAGGTGCCACAGAGGTGAATCGGGAGGGCTGGCTAGAAAGTTGGATATGGGTGATGAAGAAGAAGAAGGAGCTGAAGATGACTCCAAGTTTTCCAGGTAAGGGGAATTTGGTAAGAAACATCTTGCCATTGCAATACACGAGGGGCATATTTCACAATAACACTTTGCACTTTCATAGCCCTTTACCATTTCCAAAGAACCTTTTCGTCCATGAAATTCCCTCCATATGTTTGACAAATGAGACGAATAAGACACAGGGAATCTCTGATAAGGACTGTCCACCCCTAAGCCCTCTGTTCACCTTAATAATAAATTCTTGTTGTGCAGCCAGACAGCTGGGAGCAAGGACATTGAAGTAACAGATACAATTCATTTACTTAGCCAAAAAGGGCTGAAAGAAGGAACCAGATAAGTTGGGCCCCCTGGTAAAGACTTGGAGATGCTAATGCACACCCAGCACTCCAGTGGACAGTCTTCTCTAGAATACAGACAGACCTACAGGCTCTAAGAGAAGAACAAGTGTCCAACCTAAAACCAGGCACTACGGTCCCCACTTTAGCTAAAGAAATGAAACTCATAAGGGAAAAATCCTGACAGGAAAGGGAGAATGGCCATGTCATGTCGCAATATTTAAAGAAATGTAATGATTACGTGTGGGTGGTTAACCAAAGCCAACTTCCTTTCTACAGCCCCTGTCCTTTGGGCAAGGGACACAGTGGGAAGCTATCAGTGTTAAGAGAATGAGTCTTACATCCGATTTCCCTCTCTTTACACAATTTTCACTACGTGGAAAGCATTGTCACTAAAAAGGACACGAGGATCAGATGCATAACGACATCGTCCCTTCAGATAGGTAATTATTATGAGAAAAAGAAGATACACATTCTTCATTCTCTCAACCCCAAATGAAATACAGTTTACCAATTTCTATCAGTGCTTTTTTAAATCACTATATACCAAACATTAAAACAATAAAGACTCTTGCAAGGTTCCATTTGGAAGACTTGACAAGCAAAGCAGTCCTTGGAGAATTCCTTGCGTCCCGTGACTGGAAAACAGGATGCCTTTGGTTAATTCTTCACATCCAGCATATTGAGATTTGTGTTCACAACTCTGTTTTCCGCTCAGGAGTAGGCTCTCCCTTGCAGTCAGGTGGTGTACATGTAGCAGATGTTAGCCCATAAAAGAGACTCAAAACATGAATGCTGACTGACATCTGACGAGCATGAATTAACCAGGCTTACCCAGTGAGGTTGTCTGATCGATTACTGCTTTCCATTCTTGCTCAAAGCCAAGTGAAAGGTGCGCGTGTTTTTCTGCCAGCAAGTTCATACCAAGTTCCTCCTGGATACTTTCTAATTTGCCTCCTGAGGAATGGAGGCCAAGTAGAGCAGTTGCGGTGCCTATGGGATTTTGAGATTTATGTAACAGGCTCTGGAACTACCTTCCTCTGTAATTGTGTTTCCTAAGAAGCTGCCATAATATTGAGTAGTTCTACAAAAGAAAAAAAAAATTGCCTTGGCGTGTGAAGTTGTGAACATGGCTGGTCTCCATCCTTGCCGTGGCTGGACCTGCTTATCTGGTAATGGCCTTACAATTAACCTTGACCCACTTGGTGCAGGTAAAACTATTTTGAAGTTTAGTTTCTAAGCTTCCTGAAGACCTGGGCCCTGTTTTTCTAACTGCATTATCACTCAGGACCAAGGACACAAAAGCCTTCCTGTAAATCCACCCTGAAATGAGAGAAGCTAGAGAAAGGTCCTCCAGGGGTGGAAACAAAGCGTTTCTGGGTCGGGGGTGGGGCTGGCCTTCCTCCTTTGCTATAGAATTCATTCTCCGCGCCTCCAGATTTCAATAGCACAGAAGTTCTTCTTATCTTCATGAAAACTTTATGGTCCGGCCATGGGGTTAAAACTGTTCTTTATCCAAACACAGAATATTTTTTAAATATTCAGTCCAAATGGACTGCCACAGTACTTAAAAACAGTCCTTCGCTTTAAAAAGCAGCTTCAGAACGCCTGTTTAGATTTCCAAAACATCTGCGCCTAGAATACTTGGAAACTCACACTCTGGAACATAAAAGCCATCTCCAACATGTCCTGCTGACGAGCTGTTTAGAAAATAACCAAAGGAAGAGAATAAAACAAGGTCTCCAAACAAGGGCTCCCTTCTACAGTGCACACTCCTGCTTTATTTCTCTTTGATTTTTTTTCCAAAAATGGCTTTGTCTCCAAGACATTCTCCACGATGTGAGAGGGGCTGCAGGCCCGTGGACTGAGCCCAGAGGGTGGGCAGTGGCATCTTCTGATGCCATCTTTCCAGAACCAATAGACCAGTTCCCAAATGCCCCCTTGCATCTCCCTCCAAGAGAGACTCATGACATTTTTTTCTTCAAGGGAAATTCTCCCAAACCTACCAGACCCTATTCACGGAATGGCAAATCTCAGAGCGGGCGGGAGCCTTGGTGGTCATGCAGCGGGCCACTCCTCCCCACGGGGGAATGTCCCCAAGCACAAGGCCCTGAGTAGGGTCATCTCCATCTGCAGGGGTCTCCCGATGACAGATGTTTGCCACCTCAAAAGGCAGTCCAGGCGTCTCATTTATTAGCTCATCTACGTTACTTCTTGTAACTCAAACCATCAGACCTGTTCTACCCTGAGAAACCTCAAAGGATGCATCAAATCCCTCTTTTCCGTGGCAGACAGTCAACTATGTTGCAACGGTTGTCTGCCTCCTCCGGGTCTTCCATTCTTTGGGCTAAATAGTCCCGGTTGCTGAAACTGGCCCGCGAGCAATGGGATTGTCAAGCCCTTCCCCATCTAGACAGCCGCCTGACTTGCTCCTGCTTGAAGATGTCTCGCAGGCAGGCTGGGCGCTCCCAGGAATGAAATCCTCTGGACACGGTCTGCTGAGCACAGAAGATACTGGAATCATTATCTCCCTTGCCCTTTGTTCTTTAAAAAACACCACCATCATAGCATTCTGTAGTTTATCTGTGTTTCTTCCTGCAGTAACTGGCTTTTGAGTCACCTTTCCCTCATCTTGGACTTGGTTGATTTTTTGAAGCATAGAGCTGACCTTGACCTTTACCTCTGAAAGTATTGTCTTCACAGATTAAAGGCTACATTTAGCCTATTGAAATTGTTTTCACCCGAGACTTTGTTATCTAACACGTCATTTATCCCTGCTAGTTGTTTTTTCTTTCTTTGAGACAGAGAGGAAGTGCACACGAGTGAAGGAGAGGGGTAGGAAGAGAGAATCCTAGGCAGGCTTCAGGATCCCATAACCCTGAGATCATGACCTGAGCCTGAAAGTTGGATGCTCAGCCAACTGAGACACCCAGGTGCCCCTCCCTCCTAGTTTTATGAGGAAAATGACTTCTCTATCTTAATCCAAGCTCAAGATGAAAAAAAAGGGGGGAGGGGTTATGTATGTGTAGGGCCCAGGACAGAACATACAGTAGTTAACAACATTTACTGAGTGTTTACCATGTGCCAGGCTCTGTTCTAAATACTTCTTCTTTTTATGATTATTTTTTTTTATTTTATTTAAATCTAAGTTAGTTAACATATAGGTCACAATGGTTTCAGGAGTAGAATTTAGTGATTCATCACTTACATACAACACCCAGTGCTCATCCCAACAAGTGCCCTCCTCAATGTCCAGCACCCATGTAGCCCATTCCCCACCCAATACCCTTCAGCAACCCTCAGTTTGTTCTCTGTATTTAAGAATCTCTTATGGTTTGCCCCCCTCTCTGTTTTAAACGCTTCTTGTGAATTAACACATTTCATCTTCACTTTGATCCTGGCATATAGGTGTGATTAGTGTCCCCACTTTCCTGATGAGGAAACTGAGGCACAGAGAGGTTAAGTAATTTGGCCAAGGTGCCTACGCTAGTAAATGGCAGAGGCAGGATTTGAGGCCAGGCAGCCTGGTTCCAGCCTGTGGTCTTACCCCCTTCAGGACGCCATCAGGAGACTTCCCTCTACTTTCACATCACTCAACCAACAACCGATGCCCTTTAGGAGCAGTTGGGTGAACCAACTAGAACTTAAACATATGTACTATCATTTCACCTATTTCCAGCCATCGTTTCCATAAGAATCTTAGCAGGAACTCTGTCAGATGCTTTTCTGAAATCAAAACACACGGTTTACATAGCTTTCCCTTGACCTGTAAGGTCAATCCACCCACCAAGGAAAATCATTGAGTTTGGGATGACTTGCTCTTAGAGGATCTCTGTTGGCCTCGGTGCTAGCCTGCCCTTCCCTGGCCCCCCAAGGCAACCTGGTTCCCCTATGCCACTTACCCAGCTGCTGGTGGTCATCCCACAGGGTGATTCTTGCTTATTTTAGCCTAACCGAGCCCAGTCTTGCTCCCAAACCCTTTCCTGCCTAGTCGAATTCCTTGGCATTTTAATTCCATCTTGATCCTTTCTTCTCACACAGTGTGTTTCATGAGACATGCCTTCCGTCAGATTTTTTTAAAGGAGAGGTTCTTGGGTTAAATAAAAACTCAATTAGTTAATTTACTGTGGAGTTCTTAATAGGCTAATGTGCATCACGAAGCTTTAGTTAGAGTGGTCCTCTATGTAGAATTTCACACTAGTTGACCCTGGAATCTATACTGCGCTAGCACACACACGCACATGCACATGCACACAACTAGTGTAAGGATACTGAAGTATATTATATAATAGGATATATCTGGGCACAAACTATTTCCTTGTCTAAATGCTTACAAATCGGGGTGGTTTCTTACCTAAAATGGGCCTACATTTCCCCTTAACGGTCTCTATGCTCCCTCTTGTATATTGATCGTTTTCCCCTGCATTTATACCACCTTCAAGCCTAGCTCAAATTTCATGCTCAAAGAAATACAGCTTTTTTGACCACCTTATTTCAAATCCCAACACCCTCCCGGTACTCTCTGCCCCCTTTTCTTTCATTAGGTTTCTCAATAGACCTCAATGCCCTCAACACCACAATTTACTTGTTTTGTTCATTGGGCTGTGCCTCTACAAGGAGATACTACTGTTGTACCTCCAGCACCTACTAATAATACCCAGCACAGAGGAGGCTCCTAGTGCATATTCCTTGAATGAATGGAGAAGATAGAAGTAGCAATCATTCAAAAACTATATACACAGGGTTCCTTCTATTTGGCAGGTATTCCACTGAAGTGGCTTAAACACCTCTTCCCAAGGAAGGGCTCCCATTACACTCTCTCACTGGCTTCTTTGCTTTGCTTTCATAGCACTTAACCACATTTTGTAGTTATACTTGTATTTGTATGACTATTTAATCTTATTTCCCTTATTGATTCATAAGGACAAATATCCAGTCTATTTTGTCACTTTTCTCCCTAGTGCCTGGCCAACATTAGGCAAGAATCCACACATTGAATTTCTAATTTCATGGGGCGCCTGGGTGGCTCAATCGGTTAAGCATCTGGCTTCGGCTCAGGTCACCATCTCACGGTTCATGGGTTCGAGCCTCGCATTGGGCTCTGTGCTGACAGCTAGATCAGAGCCTGGAGACTGCTTCGGATTGTGTCTCCCTCTCTCTCTGACCCTCCCCTGCTCATGCTGTCTCTCTCTCTCTCTCAAAAATAAATAAAAAACATTTAGAAAAATTAAAAAGAATTTCTAATTTCAGTTTGAAGTTCCATTTGGTTCCTTTTCAATTCTTTTCTGTCACTCTTTATAATCCTCTTCTCTTTTTTAACATTTTAAATGTCATCTTTTTTCAATTAAACTATTGAACATAGTTTAATTTTTGACAATTCTGTTTTTGACAATTTCAATAACTTCAAGCTTTGACTTTCTGTTTCTGTTCTGAAGTTTATTGTGTCTTCCGATTCTAGTGCATAGTAGTTTCTCTCTCTTTATGTGTGTGTGTGTGTGTGTGTGAGAGAGAGAGAGAGAGAGAGCTCATAGTCCTTGGAAATTTATCTATAGGAATTTTCAGGTCCTGAAATTAAAAAAAATTCCCACAGATAAGTTTTCATTTAATTCTTAAGGACCAGGTGGACAACCAATCCTAAGATCTCTTAAAAATAAGTATTCACCTTGGAGGTTGGGTTTTCAAATCTTAAAATGGTTGTAAATTTTGGTCCTAGATATGCCAAAGTAAGCTTGGGAATGGGAATTCTTATGGAAGACTTTTGCCTTATTTTCCTCCACCCAAACTCAAAGCCAAGACAAACAAGGATTCCCACTATTTACCTCTGTGGTGTGGGTTTTTTCCCTAATTTACCACTGAGGATGTTGTCTTTCAGTGATGTTGGCTTTAAGCAAAAGAAATCTTAGATCTGACTAACCTTCCACCTTACAGAGGCTCTGTCTTCTGCCCCATTAAATACTAAGATCTAGAAATTCACATAAACCCTGGGACAAGTGTTGGCCAGAACTTTCTTGTCATACAGAGATTTTGAAGATTTCTTTTACTTCCCCATCAACTCAACAAAGCATTTAAATAAACTATCCAGCATCTTTAGGTGTTCTACACTTGGAGAGTTTCTCTTCCATGTCATGAGAAACTGAAGTCCTCTTCCTCTGAGTTTTCACAATCTTGTTAAATTTTCCTTGTTCTACAGTATTTCTTTTTAGATTGTCTCCAGGGACAATTGTCCTCATCACTCATTCTCATATAAGGCAGGATCTGTATACTCAGAATCTCTGCAAACAGGGTGTGTGACTTGTCCTTGGCTACACTCCTAGGCTAATGGATGACTCTCCTCATATCCACAGCTAAAGGACAAACTTATATTCACAGTCAAGTTGCTACAATATCTAGTTCAGCTAGTCAGCTTCAGTGGCATTTTCCCCAAACTTATTGTTCCAGGCTCTAATACTTTGTTTTTTGTTTTTTTGTTTTTAATTTTTTAATGTTTATTTATTTTTGAGAGAGAGACAGAGTGTGAGCAGGGGAGGGGCAGAGAGAGAGGGGGACACAGAATCTGAAGCAGGCTCCAGGCTCTGAGCTGTCAGCACAGAGCCCAATGCGGGGCTCAAACTCATGGACCACGAGATCATGACCTGAGCTGAAGTCAGACACTTAACCGACTGAGCCACCCAGGCGTCCCGAGGCTCTAATACTTGGAACAAATATGGCTAAAGAAAATCTAGTTTCTGCATATGTTGTTATTAACATTGTTTTTTTTCCCTCTGAATATTGTTCTTTCACTGTTTTCTAACCTACATTACTCAAGAATATAGTTGTTCAAATGCAGTGTTCCCCCCAGTTTCTCCAACTCCCTGCCATCCTCTTAGCTAATTCCTGCCTGCCCATTTTTGCCATTGGACTATCTTCTAGCAGTTCAGTACCTTTTCCCAGTACACTCACTGATATCATCTTGACAACCGATGAGCTATATCTGTTTTTCTATGAAAGATGGCTAAGTGCTGTGAGAAGTTTTCAGGAAAGCTCGAAGTGCTCTACCCTGAGCCCTAAAAGAATATTTCCTTATTTTCTGGTTTGTGAAAACCCTCAGCTTCAAATCAATGAAGCAGATGTCAAGGATTATCAAGTGACTTTATTTTCCCCAACTGTTCTGTCTTATGAAGTTAAACAAAACCTTAAAGTCCCATGAAGACAAACCTATACAGGATTTATTCCTCTAATTCAGTTCTTTCTCTCTTATACGTAAGAAATTTTTATTATAGTCTAGTATTATGTTACCCATCATTTTTAGTTTAGTTTCATTTGTTTTTGTCTTTTTTGTTGGTCCTTCAGGGGTAATTATGTCATTGGAATACTTTGAGAAGCTGTATTGATAGCCTCAAGCCATATCCATTTTCAACAAGATGTCGCCTTCCCTGGCCTTGACCAGTTAGATGAAAATATGATATTTTCACCCAACGTTCCAGTCTTCCACATCCCTGATAAATTGGTAAATGTTTCCAGAGGAGGCTAGGACCCTGATGACTGGCTTCTCCAGTATGCTGAGGGATTCTACATATTTGGGACCAGACTTGAGAGTGGTAATGGCTTCATGCTGGTCTCTTACAATGCATACCAGTTCATGAAGGAAAAAATCAACTCAACTGTCCAAGCCAAGTCTGTGGTCTCAGGAAAATAGTTATAGCACAATCTCCTCCTCCCACTGACCTCAGTCCTCAGCCCTACTTCTCCCAACATGGAGGCCAGTGTTCAAAGCTTCCTTTGTCTAAGGCTTAGGTTTCCTCCCAATGACAGTCCCTCTTCCTTCCCTTATTGTCCATGTCTTTGAGTTTCTTTTTTTCTTTTCTTTTTTTGAAGTTTATTTATTTTGAGAGAGAGACAGACAGACAGAGACAGAGACAGAGAGAGAGAGAGCATGAACAGGGGAGGGGGCAGAGAGAAGGAGAGAATCCCGAGCAGGCTCTGTGCTGTCAGCATGGAGTCTGACACGGGGCATGATCCATAAACTATGAGATCATGACCTGAGACAAAACCAAGAGTTTGTCACTTAACCAACTGAGCCACCCAGATGCCCCCAAGTCCTTGAATTTCTTAGCAACTGCAGAGGTCTCTCATACAATTGCTGGTTTATGGGGCAAGATGAAAACAGAGAAGCCCTTGAAGATTGGGCATCCTAGCCCCTGGGTGAATCAGGATTCCTTTCACAGTCAGAATTAAATCCAGCCAGCTCCTCCTCAACCTTCTGAGACATCAAGGCAAGTCCAGAATTTCTCATGTGCATTTCTCAATATTCCTGTTATACAGTGAATGAGTTTATTGCCTCTGGGCCAGAGCCACTCCACTGTGTAGATGGCATTGCAGGCATCCAGAAACCTCATTCTGATTAACACTGTCTGCCAAGCATATGCATGTTAAGAATCCTACTCACATTATTAACGAGTGCACTTTCACTCACTAACTGAATGACTATGGAAGCATCTGGTTTTGGGAGCTCTCAAGATTGTACTCTATGACAGCACTATTAAATAATTTTTCAGTTCAGCAACCTTGTTCAGGGATGGTGGATATGTGCCAGATTTAGGAAAGACTTCAGTGTTGGGCTCTGTCACTGGATCTGCTTATTCAGACTTACAGATGATATAAAGCCAGGAGGAGCCACTAATAGGTGGGGTAACAAATCAAGATTGAGAGATCAGACAAGAGCAATGGCCTGAAACAGAAAAGGGAGAGACATTTTTACCTAATGATTAAGTTATCTGCATTTAGATTAAAATAATAATTGCTTAATACATTAGTCTAATCCAGGTAACGCCTAACTTGACAGCAGTTTCTATAGACATGTCTTGAGGTTTTAATTTGTTAGACACTAAATATTAAATAATCATGCAATTTGATTTAAAACCCAAAAACTGTAATGCTATCAGCCCAACTTCAGCCCAAGGGATATTTAACCTTCTGTCCTCCACAGTGTTAGAACCCTCCTGGTATAGCTCAGGTGAGACATTTAGAGAACACTGGAAAATGTGGGCAACCTCGGGGAAGAGCAGCCTGAGTTGTAAAGATTCTAGAAATTTTCACAGAAGAAACAATAAGATAAACCAACTTATAGAGGCTGGAAAGAAGAAGATTGCTGTCTTTAAATATTTAAAGTGCTGTCAAATGAAAGAGGGAGCAGATTGCTTGCTCTAATTCACAGAACTCGGACCAATGAAACAAAGACCTGAGAAGAAAGACTTACTTCAACTTATAAGTGAATGTCTTGTCAACTTTAGCTCCACCACAGTGGAATGGACTACCTATCTCATAAAGTACTGAGCACTTTGCCATTGGAATCAAGAAGAGTCTACATGACTATCTGCTGGGGAGTTATCAAAACAATTTTGGGGGGCAGGGTGGAGATGGAAGTTGCACAAAGTGACCTCCAACCTTGAGAAGTTATGGTTTTAAAATCATTTCCCACTGAGATTTTAATGACTAATATGTATAGTATGATATCTCATGATAAAAACAATGACTAATGGCACCTCACTGGGCATTATCACAGTCATTATCACAGGGTTTGAAAGATAACATTTTTGTCTAGGGTAGGGCTAGGAGGGTCTTCTTAATGCTATTCCATCTGAGCAACTTCAGTGTTGTATAAGACCTGCTTCCAACTTTTATGCTTGACTATATCAGCACCTTTGTAAGATATTGGCGAGAAGAAGTGAAGAAAGGGAGGGAGGGAGGAGATTGCATCTTATGAGCTTGATCACACACTTTCACATTTATTATTTCATTTAGTCTTTGCAACAACCCAGGGCAGTAGGAACTTTTATGCCCATTTAACAAATGAGACTCACACATAGGGAAGGTTAGAGCCCAAGGTCACATAGCTGATGAGAATGGTAACAGAGCAGCAAGGATAGAAAAGGGGGCAACTGGGCTTTCTCAAAGTCTTGTGTGGCTGCTCAGATCTCTGAGATAGAAAGAGTTTTAGAGGCTCTCTGTTCCAAACACCCATCAGCTACATGAAGCCCTTCTTAGGCTTGGAGAATTAGGTATGTGCACTTGAACCGAAGGTCAACCTAATAAGAGAATGAAGCTGACTTTTAAAACCTAATGGCTGTAACAGCACAGCCCCCACTGCCTACTTTAGCCCAGATTCCTGCTGTAGACACTCAGTGCAGGGTAATGTGGACCTGGGGATGGGGAGAAACCCCAACAGGCTGCCCTCTCAGTATCTTGGTTCTCACCATTGGCCTTGAGCCTGAAGGAGCCTCAGGTCAAATCCAGTCCTTGCTAGTGTGGTCCAGGCACCCAGGGAGCTGTCTCTGTTCCAAATCACCCCACAGCCTGCACCCCAGGGAGCAAAGCTCAATGGGAAAGAATGTATTCCTAACATCCATGTCCTTGATTCCATTTCTTTCTCTGAATTTCCTCATTGGGCTGTGGATGCTTCTCTGCTGCCTTAGAGGGTAGAGGAGGCCCCACGATGCACGTTCTTCTACCCTGTAACTCCTTCTCATTCCTGCAGGCAGGCCTGGGCGCACTCCAGCCTCAGAGTGAGTGCAAGAACTAGAAACTGGCGGCCTCCTCGTATGATTCATTGGTCTCTCATTTCCCAGCCAGTGACATATCTTGGCTCAAAAATGAAGTTTAATCTTCATCAAATCTTTGAAGAGGAGCCCAGGAGAACTGAATGGCATGAGAAAAAAAAGAGAGAGAGGGGAAGGAGAAAGAGATAGAGCTTGGTTTCCGGTATCCTTCAGAATAGAGGTCAAGAGCAGGTTGGGCTAGTGCTCTGAATTCTCAAACAAGAAGTTCAGTGAGGTCTTGGATGACTATGGCAATGCAGTTGGCTCAATTTCCAAAGGCTCTGGGAAGAATACAAAGTATTACCCCTGCATAGAAAGCTCATGTCTCCTGGTCGAGCCTCCTTGGGTCCTCCAGGTCACAACGGCACCTTCTTCCATGATCCCAGAGCATCCTGCCTGTCCCTCTTTTCACCAAGACACACTGTGAGTAGACCACTGCTCAGGCCCCTTGCTACACTAGAAGCTCGCTAAATCCAACAGTAAGATTTTCATCAGCTTCATATCCACAAAGCAGCTAGCATTGTGCCTGCCATACAAGAAATGCTCAATAAATGTGGAATGAATGCAGTCTTACTGGGAAGATAAAAGCTGCATAGGCACCAGTGAAAAGCGCATGCTCGGCAGCGCAAGCGTGGCATGCAGGGGGAGAACCCCAGGTGGTGAGTCAGCCCACTTGGCTCTGATCCCAGCTCAGCCATTAACAGCTATGTAAACTTGAACAGGTTGTTTCCTCTTTCTGGACCTTGCCAGTCCAGGCACCCAAACTTCCAGGTCTGTCAAATTAAGGCCGGCAAAGGATTTTTGGACTCTCTTCCAAAAAGGGGTTCAGAGATGGGAGGGGTCCCTAAGGGTCACAAAGATGAACACACTGCCTTCTGGTAGTTCCCCTCTGAGCTACCCCCTTTGGAGGTAGGGTGTCCCCTCAAGATTATGTCTCTTGGTTCCTTTGCCACCAGGAACTGAAGGGTCTCAGGTGGAGGAAACCTCTTAGCAAAGATCTGACCCTATAGGCTCCTCTCCTTACCATACCCTGCACATCTTGCTTAAGAAAGAAAGTGAGTTTTCTGGTCTTTAAATCCTGGATAAATTTTTTCCCACCATTTTGTAAATCAGGACATCTGCCCATGCCAACTTTGGAAGCATGTAAGATTCTATCATCTATCTGCAGTTGTATTCATCCCTTGGGACATAATCCATCTGCCTCTGGGACTGTGGCTCATCCGGTCATATGGCATGTGCTCTTACCAGCTCTTCACCTCTCTGAGGCCTCAGGCTCTGCTACAACTGATTGTTCCACATTTTTCCCATGTAGGAAAATGGATGAAATGAACAAATGAACAAAATGAACAAGGATGGAAAATGAGTTGTTCTGGGTTCCTTCTACCATCCATTAACATTTCACCAGCCATCCCAAGAAATGAGCTGGCAATGCCTTTGATCTTTCTTTTGTTCTGATCACAGTCTTAAAAGCAGCTCTTTTTGTTCCCATTCTCAGCACTACATGAGAGCTTCATCTCCTTTAACAATTTCAGAACTCTGACTCGCTTCTTACAGGTCTCTGCAGGCAAACTTCAAAAGAAAATAGGCAGTTATTTTACCAGCAAAATGAATTTCTTCAGGAAAAGCAGGAGAGTTGCAATTCAGGACAAGAAACCTATGGTGAACCTTAGCAAGTCTGATGAGACAAAGAGAAGGTCGGTTTTTATTAGGTGCTAGGAGGAAATTAGGGAGGGTTGTTTTAAACAAACGTTCACTGGGGAAGAACAAGAGTTCAAGGCTGAGGTGGTTTCTCATGGGCTGCAGGTGTGCTTTCTGAGTTGTTGCTGGGCAGGAGGTGAAATTCCTATGTGAAAAATGTCCTCCCTTGTCAAGATAATCCTAATCTTCCTTCTTTCTGCAGTTCGGCAGGTTGCCAAGAGTGGTACTTGTGTGACAGCTCTTCCTTCAGGGCTCCCTGAATCCATTTGAAAATCCATTTAATTTGTTTCCTCACTGCTAACCTTGGATTTGTCACTTCCTTCCGGTCTCCAGGATGTGCTTTTGGAAAGCTGACTTCAAGGAGACCTCTGAAGTCCACTACCTTATTTCTAAAAGTTGTTTCCCTTTTTCTTTTTCAGTAGACTCCTTTGCAATTGAATCTGCTTCCACTTTACAGGGACCTGAATTTACATCTGATTTTATATGGCATTCGTTTCCTTAAATCTAGGGAAGGTATCAGGGTTGTCATTCTTGGCTACTTCTATCTAGGATGATTTCCCCCAATTTTTCTGTCATTTCCTTCTCTTCAAAAGCAGTCATTTCTTTTTTGATCACCTCTGAGTTCACAGACTGTGAGGACCATCCCAAATTCAAAATAGTGTTGGGCTCCGAAAAGAGGGAGGGACACAGAACTGAGATGGGGGCAAGGGCAAAGGGCTGACTTCTCCTATGAAAGTCTACAGCCCGTATCTTGAGGAGTAACATTTGCTAATTCTGGGGATTAGTTGGTACATTTATGTCCATTAGATGATTTTTGGTACTTTTCCGTATTTGTCTTCAAAATAAAATACTACACTAAAAATATTAAGTCCAGAATGATAGTTCACCTCACTGCTTCTTTCATTTTCTAAGAGAGAAATGGGTGAATACCAGAATTCATCAGAGGTTCTGCTTCTTCTGCAGACATTTCAGCTTTGCCTTTTAGGGTGCCCCCCTCACACCTGCTGTCTATACATATTTTCCAAAGGCACTGCTTCTACTCTACCTTTTCTCTCCCTGCTGTGATCTTTCCCTCATTCGTGCTGTCCTTGGCACTCATTATCACCCCTGTCTTCCTTCTCAGAATACATCTCCTTCTGACCCCTATCTTGCTTCCTTCTTTCCACCTTGCCTAGGAGTCCAGAAGTCATTTATTCTTGCTAGTGAGTTGGGATGTCATGATGCATTACTCAGGTCTTTTGCCTTTTCCTCCTGAAAGACACATGCTTTTACTTATAGCCCACATCATTGGTGACCACCTTCTCCCCATGAGCTGACAACACCTTTATGAGAAAAGCTGTCCTAAACCACAGACTGTCGTCTGGGTTGGGGAGGTGGGGTGACACGGGAGGACTGGACACCTAGAAGTGGGCCTCCCACCCAGGGAAAGGACACAAAGACCAACCCAACCACCCTGACAGTCTTCCAATGTCACTGCTGGGTGGGACACACAACAAAACAGAAGCCATTAAAAACCAAGATAAGAACCATGTTAACAAAATTTATAAAGGAAGTTTTATGTGCAAGATGAGCAGCAAATGTGCTGCTTCCAACAACAAATGCTCAGCAGGTGAGGAGGGAGGGTTTGATAGGTGGCAGAAAGCAACCAAATGTGATGGAGGAAGACAAAGGTAGCATCATTCAGTCCTGAGGTCCTTGTGTCTTGTGGAAGCTTATAAATCCTCTTCAACTGCACAGGCCACAGAAAGTAGGTGTTATGTAACAGACCATCAGAGCAGGAAAAGTTGCAGAAAAGGTAGTGAAGCAAAGTCCTTCTTTCTGTAGATCCAGCATTACCCAAATGCGTGATAAATAGCAGGACCAGGGTGAAGACTGCAGTAATAAAGGGGATGGCAATTCTGTTCCTTAAACCAATCATAAGCAGAGACTCATAGGAGCACATTGTCCCCAGTTAGCATAAACCCCCAGATGAGTCAAAGGCAGTGACCAATGTATACATGCTATCCTGGATCAGTTTGACACTCAGCAAAGAACAACAGAGGTAGAGGCCCCAAACTAGAATCCATGAAAATAAATGCTCCTTAGACATTTCTGGCTCAGTAGTTCACTAGTGTTCTACAGAGCAAGGATTTTTTTTTTTGTAGTAAACACCGGAACCAGAACTGTACTACCTGTTTTTTTCCAACTTAGCGTGTATGTACTTTGCGGTACACACACATGTATACTCACCATGCTCTTAAATTAACAGTTTAGTAAATTCTATGTAGTTCACTCTATAGTATAGGTTCAGCTTCTATCAACCATCTTATTGTTGTTACTGAAAGTTAACGTAAAAGAATTTGGAGGGGGGAATGTGAAGAACTATTTGAAATGGACCCCACCGACATTTGCAGTGAAAGCTTCAGTGTCATAGGGCGCCTGGGTGGCTTAGTCGGTTAAGCGTCCGACTTTCGCTCAGGTCATGATCTCGCCGTTCGTGGGTTCGAGCCCCGCGTCGGGCTCTGTGCTGACTGCCAGCTCAGAGCCTGGAGCCTGTTTCAGTCTGTGACTCCCTCTCTCTCTGACCCTCCCCTGCTCACGCTGTCTCTTTCTCTCTCTCTCCTAGAAATAAATAAAACATTTAAAAAAAAAAAAAAGAAAGAAAGCTTCGGTGTCAGGAAAGGGAAGTTTGGTAAAGAATTCTAGCATAGAGAATTCTAACTTAGGTGAGCCACATGGGACCCTGGGCAGTATACCAAAACTTTCTAAAATTTGTTTCCCACTAAGATGGCATTTCATTAGAAAACAAGGAATTATTATCACATACGATGCTAAATGGTAATAAGAGCTCAAAATCACGCTGGCGTGTACTCATGAAACAATTCATGATCCATCGCTAAGTGAATTACTGATCCTGGATGTTCTATCAGAAAAAGGATAAAGAAATCAAAGAAGAATTAAATAGATGGAGAGATAGTCTATGTTCCTGGATGGAAAGACCGTATCGTCAAGGTGTCCGTTCTCCCCAACTTGACCTATAGATTGAGTGCAGTCCCAGTTAAAATCCTAACAAGTTAATTTATGGATATTGACAAATTTATCCTTAAGTTTATATGGAGAGGCAGAAGACCACAGTAGCCAACACAATATAGAAGGAGAAGAACAAAACTGTGGACTGATTGCCTGACTTCAGAACTTATGATAAAGCGACAGTAATCAAGACAGTGTGGTGTTGACAAAAGAAAAGACAAATAGATCAATGGAACCAAACAGAGAGCCCAGAAATACACCACCATAAATACAGTCAACAGATGTTTGACAAAGGAGTGAAGACAATAAAATGGAGCAGAGATAGTCTGCTATCTCTCAACAACTGGTACTAAAACAACGGGACATCCATATGCAAAAAGATGAATCAAAACATAGACCTTGTGCCCTTCACAAAAATTAATTCAAAATGGATCAGAGACCTAGGTCTAGAATGCAAACCTATAAAACTTCTAGAAGATAACATAGGAGAAACTCTTGGGTGTGGTGATGACTTTTCAGATACAACACCAAAGACACAATCCATGAAGGAGATAATTGATAAGTGAGGCTTTGTAAAATTAAAAACTACTTCCCTGGAAAAGACAGTATCAAGAGGATGAAAAAACAAGCCACAGACCCGGAGAACCTGTTTGCGAAACACGCATCGGATAAAGAACTCTTACCCAAAATATGCAAAGAACTCTTAACACTCAACAATAAAAAAAAAAAAGGAACGACTCATTTAAAAAATGGGCCACAGACACCTCACCACAGAAGATGTACACGTGGCAAACAAGCATATGAAAAGATGCTCCATATCAGATGTCACCAGGAAAATACAAATTAAAGCAGCAAGATACCACTACACGCCCATTAGAAGGGCCAAAATCCAGAACACTGACAGCACCAAATGCTGGTGAGAATGTGGAGCTATGGAAAGTGCTGGGGAGAATGCACAATGGTACAGCCACTTAGGAAGATATTTTGGTGGTTTCTTATGAAACCAAACACACTCTTACCGTACAATTCAGCAATTGCGCTCTTTGGTATTTTCCCAAAGGAATTGAAAACTTATGTCCACACAAAAACCTGCACATGCATGTGTCTAGTAGCTCTATTCATGATTGTCAAAACTTGGAAACAACGAAGATGTGCTTCGGTAGGTGATGGATAAATAAGAGGCAGTCCATCCAGACAATGGAATGTTATTTCGCACTAAGAAGAATGAGCTATCGAGCCCTGAAAAGACCTGCAGGAAACTTAAATGCACATTACCAAGAGAAAGAAGCCTAAGGTACACTGGGTGACTATGATGTGTCCATATGTGTTTCACCCTTGGTAAAAAGCATCCTGAGAAGTGATGTTGATAACAAGGGAAGTTATGCCTGTGTGGGGGTAGAGGACAGGTAGGAAATCTCTGTACCTTCGTCCTAATTTTATTGTAAACCCGAAACTGCTCTAAAAAATGAAGTGTTTCTTTTTTAATTAAAAAAAAGCTTATGCACTGAAAAATGAATAGAAGTTCATTGATTGCAATTCTTTTAAAAAGATCGACAAATTTTGGGGGTGAACAGTGAAATATCTGCAGTGCATGAATAAGAAGCTAAATGTACACATTTACAATTCAGTTATAATGAATCGTAGTAGCAATAATAAATTCCCTCTAATTGACCTGGTTTGGGGATGTTAGGGCTCCCGACACCTACTTACCTGTTTTTCACTAGATATTCACAATATCCATGTGCAGCAGGTAAGATCAGTATTCTCCTTTTACACATGAGAAAACGAAGGCTCAGAATCTATGTCTTCTGCCTCTGAATGTGGCGTTCTTTCAAGGGCAAAAGGGCCAAACTAATTTGACAACTGTCTTTTTATTGCCACTTCAAAACTTAAGGTCAGAAAGACTCAAACGTGGCTCAGGAAATTTGGAAAAAGTACAAATGCTCCGTAAATGATAAAATTCAAGCAAATGTTAGTGGCTGTTGATAGCCTTTGCTGGGCACTGCTCCCCAGGTTTCTGAACGCAGACATGGAAATGTCATTTCCGTCCCAATGACAGGACAGCCAATGAAACACCAAAGGCCCTGCTGAGCAAGGAGTGGAGACCCTACCAGGGCGTCCCCTCCCTCCATCAATTGCATTTGCCGCCAGAGCCAGTGCCGAAGGGAGGAAATTGCAAGCCTCCCATTTTATGACCTTCATGTTGTGCTGAAGGATTTAAAACAGCCAGCCCCACCAGGGGAGGCTGGGCGCTCTGGGAAGCCTTTTCTTCATATTTCGTTTGCTTCTGTTGCAGTCTCTGTTGAAGCAATGAAGGCAAGTGCTAGTGGCCGTGACCCCCTGCTGGGCCTGCCAACCTGCTCTGGATCTGGGGTCAAGGGGGAGTGCGTGGCTCCAGGCCAGGGTGGACCCAGTCTAGGGCGGCAGGCTCACAGTCGACTTTCCAGAAAGCCTTACATATTCAGAATGTTGTATAAACCACAATGGCTGAGAGAACTCCAGGGTTAGCCAAGTCTAAATTCAAATCCACGTTCAGCCACTGGCTAGCCGTACAACTGTAAAAAAATTATATAACTTTTCTAAGCCTCGGTTTCTTCTCCTGTAATGGGAGGATAATAACCCTCACTTCATACCATTTCTGTAAGGATTTAATGAGATAATGTGGATATTTGGCATAGAGCTTCTCATAAAACAATGACTGCTACTATTTCTATTATTACTGTAATAACTATTAACCAACTATTATTTAAAGGCTCAATATGCCAACCAACTGGTCAGAGTTGAATGGAGTGAAAGACTTAAGAGAGTTTGGGTTTAGGAACTTTGGGTCAACGGATCAGAGCACTTGGTTATCCTTCCTTCTTTGGAATGGTTGGGAAAGATGGGTTTGGGGGGGTGAGTTTATAAAGTGAGTTTATTTTCTTCTATATGCATTTTAAACAAAGAAAGAAAAGGGAGAAAAGCCCTTCTTCCTTCCAGGACCCAAAGTCCACTGGACTTGGAGAAGGTCAAGCCAGGGCGACCCCCTTGGAGAAGATGTCACAGTAGAAGGCAATGGCATTGACCTTGTAGTCCATGGGGAGGAGGTACCCCATGTGCTTGGGCCCTAGGCTGACACCACCAGAGTGCCACAGCCTCATCAGGGTGAACCTAGACAAAGATTTCTGAGCTTAGGTTGCTCAGCCCTGGGTCAATGCCAAAGGAAACCATCTTTCAGCGGCCAACCCTTCCACACTGAGCCCACACGGGGCAGGGAGGCCCATCTGTGTGGGGAGGAAGACGGTCTGTTAAGCACCTCTGTTAGGTAGATTTTCTTACCTGTTTATGCAACCCACCACCACCACCTAATACCTTCATTTTACAGATGATAAAAGAGGGGTTCAGATAAAGACCATGATCACGTTGCCAGTAAGTGACTGATCGATCACTGGTGTGCATGACTCTTAACACTCTTCTGTCTAAGATTCCACAGGACCTCACCCAAGTCCAAGAAAGAGCTCGTGAATTTGGAAATCTGGAAAGTCGATTCTAGCTGTTGTTCTGCCCCTAACTAGCTAGATGACCTTGGGCGAGGTCTTGCTTCTGGGAGCCAGGGATCCCTCATGTGCAAAATGAGATGGTGGCTTCAGTGACTCATAAGGACCAAACATGCCTGCCTGCATTCTAGGAGAGTGAGGCAGGGTGGTCATTCCAGGCCTAGTACGCTGGGAGAGAAGTGTCCTCACCCATGGAGCACAAATCGGTATAGGTGGAATCCACAGGGTATTCCTGGTTCCATCCCATCAGGATTTCCCTGCTTCATCTGTACAACCTGTTTCCCAGACCCTACACTTCCTCGTCCCCTCCCTCTTCATCCCTACAAGCGTAGTCCCCACAGCTGGGACAAATGCCCACAGGTCCCTCTTCTCTAAGCCATATATTCAGCAATATTCAAATGGACAGTGCTGAATTGCATAGTGTCCCCAGCTGACATTAAGTCAGGTTAATTCCTACTTCCTTCCTTTGAGATTTAATTATTAACAATTCTTGTCCTGAAATCACGAGGAATCCTCAAATCCTTAAATGTTCTGGGGCTAAGAAAGGACTAATCTGGTGTTTGGTCTGGAGCTGTGGCCCTTCCCTTTGCCCCCTCCCCATGCCCAACCGCATGTGCTCAGCCACATAAGGAATTAAGAGACACCAGCCTACCCATTGGAGAGCGAGTCCTTCGAAACCACACTCACCCGGACAACCTCTTAGATGGGCAAGTACAGCCTCTTGTTTTCTCAGTGAAGCTCTGAACTAATTCAAACCTGAGGTTCCAGCTTTACTGAGAGGAGCAAAGGACCAGTAGTCTGGGAAGACTCAGGATAGATGTCAACAGTTGATCATCTGAGAAGTTTCCACCAGAGTCCCAGATCTGGGCTTGGGAAATACAGCTAGGAGGTATTAGCTGGTCCAATGCTAACAATGACCCTAGGGGAAAGGGAAGAAAAAGGGGGACATTCACCCCAAGAATGCATTCCTAGCAAGTCGGTGTGAACGTTCTATGTGTACAAGGTGCTGCCCCATAGTATGGAGGCTCCAGCCACCAACCTGAAGGGGCACGGCTCTGATTTGCATCCTGGCTCCTTGGCTTGTGAGCTGCGGGACCTCTGGAAAGTGATTCAATCCCTTCCTAACTCTTTGATCTTTTCTGATGTGTAAAATGGGGCTAATCACGTATCACATAAGGTCTTTGTAAGAAATGAAATAGTGCAAAGATCTTTTGGTAAGCACTGTTAGATTTTAACTATTATCATTTGGAGAACTCGTAGTGAGGCCTGCTGCAAAGCCAAGCTCTTTTGTTTGACAAATTCAGCTTATTGTATATAAACTTTTCTTAAATAAATCTTGAGGCTCCACATCTCCCAGCAGAAGAAAATTTGCTTTCTTTAAAGGCAGGTAAGAGAGACATCGTATCGCTATATGAAAGAAATGAATGACATAGACTCCAACGGCTTCTCCCAAAGAGTTCAAAAGTGCTCCTCTGAACTTAACAGAGGACCACGGGGAAGAAGAAGGAGAAAAATAGTGGGGGAGAGGGAGGGAAGCAAACCATGAGAGACTCTTGAATGCCAAGAACAAACTGAGGGCAGATGGGGGGTGTGGGAAAGGGGGGTGATAGGCATGGAGGAACGCACTTGTGGGGATGAGCACTGGGTGTTATATGGAAACCAACTTGACAATAAACCATTAAAAAAAAAAAAGTGCTCCTCTGTCTGAAGTGCTTCCCCTTCTGGACCTGGGGGCAGAGACTCTGTGGGGAGAAGGGATGAAGTTATGAGGGGGGCGGCATACAGGGACTGGAGATCCTAAACAGAAAGCATCTGCTCTAAGACACCTTTCTGGCTAAAAAGCATTCACTGTGACCACTCTCTGCCATTCTCTCACACAGTGTCCCTTGGTTGCCTGGTCCCTCGATGCTGCTCCATTCATTATGGAGGAGCACTGACCTGAACAGAGCCAGCCAGTCACTTCTCACAAGAGATAAGGAACAGAGGGACCCACACAAATTCCTCATCATCCCAGAGCTGCCCTATCCCACCTTTGTGAGCCTCTAAGACCTTGAAGCATATTTTTTTAATAGTTTATTGTCAAGTTGGTTTCCATATACCACCCAGTGCTCATCCCCACAGTGCCCTCCCCCATGCCCCTCCCCCCCATACCTATCAGTCCTGAGTTTGTTCTCAACATTCAAGAGTCTCTCATGGTTGAAGCATATTTTTAGGGGTGGAGAGGTGATGAGCACATGGCAGTGTGGAAAGATGGGTGACACTGAATGGTCATCACTGTCCTGTAAGCTTGCCAGGCAGGTTTCCTCTTAGACAGTCCCTACCTCATCCAGAAAATATAAACTAGTGGGAAAACAGACCCCAAACAAATGTGGTATGAGGCTCTGGGGAAGATGGGAGCGAGGAATGATCAGGAGGAAGTAAAACCTTATTCCTTCCCAAAAGAACCAATAGGAAATTAGCAGAGAGAACAATTGCCTCTTTCTTTTTGAAAGAAAAAGGCAATCCCTCTGTTCCTTTCTTTTTGAAAGAAAGAGGCAATCGACCAATGAATGAATGGATTGGGATAATTCCAGCTGGTAGAGGCATCAATGGAGGAAAGCAGAACACAGCCAGCTTGGAGGTTCTAGGGATCCATATGGATTTGTCTTAGATTCACATCAGCCCCGGAACAGAAACCACAGTGTTTGAACATTTGAAAACTCCCACAGTGGGAAACCCCCAAAGAAAAGACCCGGTGGAGCCATTTTTGACTCCAGGACAACATATACCAGAATTCCTTCCTGCACTGCTCTGTGTCCAACAAACACAAAAATGTGTTTGTTCTGTGAGACTAGCTCACATAAATGACATGAGCTAATCTCACCACATCCAGAAATCTCTGAAACAAAATGAAAACCTTAATTGGCCCTAGACCAACTCCAAACACTGAGAATGTTTAATCCCAGGGTTTTCGCCCACTCATGGGTAACAAGGGCAATTTCATCTGCAAAAGCCCCCTCCCTGTGCTTGAACTTCTCATCTTCCTTACCTCCCCTCCCTACATGCCCTTCCCTCCAGTCTCACAGACTGAAAGCTTTACAAGCATTCTTGACGCTTTTCCTCATTCCTGATTCCAACATGATTATGTCCTGCTAACTCTTCTTCTGAAAAGTATTCACATTTGCTTTGGTTTTCCACCTAGAAGACTGCAACCCCAGCCCAGGCCCTCATCCCCTTGCACCGGTTTTATGGCCCTCTTGCCATCTGTGTCTTCCCTCCAATACTGTCTGCAGAAGGGGTCTTTTCTCATTCCATGCCCTCATGACATGTCAGTGGCTCCCATCCCCACAAGCTTTGTCTACACATAATCACACTCAACTCATCAGCAGTGGTGTCTGTTTGAAGTCTGAAGCCCTCTATCTCTCCCTGACAGAGCCTGCCCAGTCCCTATGCTTAGCTTGGGGGACATCTCTACTATGAAGCCTTTCCTGACTCCCCCAAGGACAAAGTTCTATGTTACTTTGTTCACTCCTTTTACCTAACACTCCTCATATTTTATCCTTTAAGTGATAATTACAAAGCTAATCATGGGTACTTACTCATCTCATTCAACCCCCTTCTTGACAGTTCCCTGCATAGGGCCTCACAACAGAAAAGTTGGGATAAGTGTGTGTTGAATTTATCTTCACTGTTGCAAGCCTGTTTACACATACCTATAGTCCATTACTCACGTTTACCCTGATCCTCTCACCATCCTCTTCCTGATTGCTATGCTTATTTAAACCCTACCCACTATTCAAGGCTCACCTGTTTCTAAACTTGTGCACGGAATCCCAAAGGGCAGAGTACTTCCACCTCAATTTCATCTCCTTCTAGGACAGGAGATGACTCTAGCCTGCATATCTAGATTATGAGTATATTAGGGAATCTGATTGGGTGGTGAATATGATTGCAGTAAATCATTTGACAAGTATTTCAAGATAGACTCCAAGCATGAAAACAAGGGCCAGATATCAGGATATACTAGCTGGATAATATAATTAGGACAGTTAATAACTACATGAATTACCATATTGGAAGGATGTGGTCCTCAGCCCTACACTTAAATTATTCCAAAAATATTTATTAAATTCCATATTTTTATTAATGACTTAAGGTATACAAGTTATGCCTAATACCCATTGCTCAGAGACAGGAAAAAGGGTAGGAGGAGTGGGTCATGATTTATCAGCAATGGATTTGAAAAATATCCAAGTGTTTTGACTGGTATGAAACTCAGTAAGTCAAAATGATAGAAGAAGGAAGAAAAGGAGGGGACAAGGGATGGAAAGAAGAGGGAAAGAGAACAAGAGGAAGACAGGTAGAGGAAAAATAAATTATCTCAAGTAACATAGGTGAAAACTGAGCTGTGCTCTCCAAGGCTTTGGACCAGTAAGGGGTCTATGTGTTGATAACAGCTTTGCGGTCAAATTAGTTTGTGAAACACTAGATTAGGGAAAGGCCAAGAGGGCTGCTCAGGTCCTTCACTACTCTGAAGCATATTCTGAAATCTCCAAGACTTTATGATCGTCCACAGGATTTCCCAAACATAGGTGACTGAAACAAACGGACCACCCAGCCCTGGCCGCAGGTCATGTCACAGAAGCTGAGGTGAGTGGAACTCACTTTGAGAAGCAAAGGACTTCAGAGCCTATCTAGAGTATAGCATGCAGCTCCAGGCACCTCAAAGGAAGAGAAATAGAGATCCACCGGATGAGATTAGGAAGAGCAATTAGGTTGGCAAAAAAATATTCAAAACCATAATATCTGAGGAATGTTGGAAAAATGGACATGTTTTGCCTGGAGAAGAGCTGACTTGGCAGGTGTGTGAGGTGATCACAGAAGGTAGAGGGCTTGATAATTGCAATGAAATATGTGAAGAGCTGGCACTGGAGGAAGGAATTAAACTTGTTCGTGTGTGACCTCAAAAGATCAAACTGGGACCAAGGGTTAGAATTGGAAATGAGTCACATTTTAGCTTATCTTCCAGTTTTCTTTATATGTATTACTTTGGGCTAAAATTTTGGTGAGGTACTTACTTCCAGCTAGGAGTATTATGTTCAAGAGTTTCCAATTCCCCTGATTTCTTTCTTTCTTTCTTTCTTTCTTTCTTTCTTTCTTTCTTTCTTTCTTTCTTTCTTTCTCTCTCTCTCTCTCTCTCTCTCTCTCTCTCTCTCTCTCTCTCTCTCTTTCTTTCTTTCTTTTGCCTACCAAGAGGAGTTGAGTCATGGGGGATCAAATGGGGTGCTCAAATCCTACCTGAGGTAGTGAAGAAGAGATGAGTCCACGCATGGGTCCCAGCCAGGACCTTGAGGGAAAGCTAAGAGTTAAGCCAAGAAGAACAAAGAACAACCCTAAGTGCAGAGGATGGGGGCAATGAAGAGGAGGTAGAGCCGACAGTCAGGCCTAGGCAGAAAGAATATTGGGATGGGTGCAGGCAAAGAACCTGGTCTGAGATCATTGCCATGAACAGCAGCTTCTCTGTAGGAAATTAGCATATAAGATGTCAGGCTGGCATGAAGACACAGGATGCCAAGGGGTCCCGGACAGCTAAGTTGGGCATCAGTGGGGAGCTTTTCTTAGGCCATTCCAGGTAGATAACCTACCATAGATCATAAGCAGTGAAGTGATACTCACCCAAAACTCCAATATTTGCCTAAATTCCACGAATCTCCTCCAATTCTCATCCGAAGATTAATACTGTAAGAATCGGTCCATTGCTTTGAATTTCTTCTGAATTTGTACTAATTGATCCAAACTCCTCATTTGTAAAATGAGGAGACAGAGACCCAGAGAAGGGCAATGATTTGTCACCGTGACAAAGCTTGATAGATTACAGAAGGGCAGAGCACAAGCCACCGTCCTCTGGATTTCCCAGCCCATTTATGTCCCTTTGTAATCACCATGACCCCCAATACAAGATCAGTTCCCAGTCTTTGCCCCATAAATGTTGGTTGAGTTAAATTAAGTAGACAGTGGTGTGTCGATAACTAGCATTATTCATGTTCCATTAGTGTAAATGGAAGACTAAGGAGCAAATGCCACTTCTGCTCTGGATGTAAGTTGATGTCCCTATTTGGCACTGGGAAAGGAAGGGCCCTTACCTTGGGCAGCTTACCCATAAAAGTGCTGGCCTGAGCTCTAAGCGCTGACCCAAGGAAGGCCCTGTGAACCCAGAGACACCACATCAGATCCTGAGGCGATGCTGAAGAAGGGCTCTGGTCCCTGGCTGCCTATAAATAAGGTGCAATATTAAGTTGAAATATGGGCTATCGCTTTATCCTTGCCTGGCATTCGGGAACTCCTCCAGGCCCCCAGAGTCATGCCGCCAGAAGAAGCCATTAAGTCCCACAGCTCAGAGGTAAGTGCTGCTTCCCAGCCAAGGCTCATAAAATTTCAAACAGAAACCCTCCGAACCCAGGAAGATCAGCCTCGTTGACAAGAAACACATGGGCAGAGCCAACACATGGAATGCATTTTGCTCTGAACGGCTTCTTTTGATGATGTTTCCAAGGGCTGAGACCACAGCTCTCTGCACCTTCATGGCATGTGCTCAAGTCTTACTTCTCTGGGCCTTGGCATCTTGTTAGAGCTCCCAGTGTCTGGAACTGTTGAGTCTCAGTGAGTTTCACTGTGCCTCAGGAGCAGCCCCTGGCCCTTTGGGCATGAATGCATGGCACACCATCAGTATCTCAGCCAGACCGTTTCCTCCACCACAGACTCAGAGCTGTGAGCACGGGCTCCCAACCATAGGCAGGCGTCTGATGTGGAATGCTCATCCTTGCTTGTACTGAGGACCGTTTCCTTGCTCGATCCACTTCCTTAAGTGAGCCTCTAGGCCTCCAATACATGACTTCTTCGTCAGATTCCCAACTACACCCTGAAGGTTACCATGATCCTTCTCTAGTCTTCCAGCTGTCATTACTGCCCTCATTACTGAGCACCCATTCCAGGCCCTGGGCCATGATCACCAGCCCCTTGACCCCACCCTCGGGCATTCGAGAGGTCTTCCTCCCAAACGGCATGCTTCACCTCCTCTGCATTCCCTCTCCTCTACCCTGAGCACTCCTCCAGAAAACGTGCTGTGTGGACCTCTCCTAACCACATCATTGCCTTTCCCCATTCACTTGTAGCCCTCTGGTCTTCTAGCCACATTACAATGCGTTAGACACAAGAGGATGAAAGTTTGGGAGCGGGTTACCATGTTTATCTTCTAAAATTATCTCTGTAGCTAAACTCTGTATGTGTGGATGGCTGGGTGGATTAAAGAAATAAATAGTAACTTACACCAGGTCCTGGACCCTGTCTAACCCTAAATATCCTATATTTGGTACAGGAATCTTCAGCATAGTACTCAGAAACGTACTCAAGAAAGGTACTTTTCTCTGATAAGGAGGCCAGTTTTTCTATCCCAGAAAACTTCCCAATCCCAAGGTCCAAATCATTACGTCTTCTCCCTGTTCTTTTATTAAGCCTTCTCTGTTCTGAGCAAAGCAATCAGAGGTCCTGGTCCTGGTCTGTGTTCAGGTTGCCATTCTCAGCAAGGCTGAGGACTAATTTAGGCCTTCTCCTTGGCAGCCACCAGCTGCACCAAGCACCCAACAACAGCCACCCAAAGCCTCCTGTCCCCTAGTTCAAGCTGTCATAACAAAATGCCATAAATGGGGATGCTCATAAACAATGGAAATCTATTTCTCATAGTTCTGGAGGCTGGAAGCCCAAGACCAAGGCTTCTGCAGATTCAGTCTCTGATGACGGCCTCCTTTCTGATTCATAGACGGTTGCACTCTTGCTGTGTCCTCACACAGTGGAAGAGGTGAAGGAGCCCTCTTGGGCCTCTTTCATTAGGACACAAATCTTATTCATGAGGCCTCCACCCATATGACCTAATAGTCACCTCCCCAAGGCCCCACCTCCTTATACCGTCACCTTGGGGTGGGGCGGGATTTCTGCACATAAATTTCAGGGGGACATAGACATTCCGACCATAACACCTCCCAAATCTCATTTTACCCTTAAAAAAAAAATTTTTTTTTATCTCTAACAGCAGTCAAACGTGGTAAAGATTTTTCCATTGGTGTTTTTTTTTAAGAATGAAGGCGAGTGGAGGTAGAACAGTTCAACATCAGACATAAGCCATCTAACCATAAAGGAGAACAGAGAATTAAAAAAAAAAAAAAAGCCCCTGCCCAGAGGGCTTGCTGTGTAAATTAGACACACAGAGGGACTACAAGACAGGACAGGCACCCATAGAGAGACAGGTGGCAGCCAAGGATAACTGTCTTTGTTCCTGGCCAGGCCAGCGTGTCATCTGCCACTTTTGAGGCAGCTCAGGGGAAGGCTCAAGAGAGAGACTGAGAGAGGAGAGACTAGTGATAAATTACTTCCAACAATGAGTGGAAATGAGGCAGGATTGAGAGGAGCCCAGACACGTGGCTCCTGGCTCCTGTCCTCCCTTATTTTCCCATGTGTGAGAGAGGCAGAAAGAAAGGACAGTATTAATGAAACTGTTCCCCAATGCCCTCACACTAAGAGGAGGGTGTCCAGGATTTGACACTAGGTCTGCTGTGTGTGTATGTATAGGAGTATGTGTGTGTGCACACACACACGTGTTTGCTGTTCCAGCGTTAGTTTATTCTTCTAACGTGTGTTATTGTGCTGAACTGTGTGTGGGGGTGACATCTTCCAGTCTCGCCCATGCCATAACCCCACAGCATTCCCTCTTCATAAATTCCAGGGCTAGGGCCCAAAGGTATCTCAGTCCAACACATCTTGTCACATTGAAATAAAAGCAAAATTAAAGCATAGACATTGTGGAATGCCTCGTAAAGCTCCCCCTGCACACAATCAAGGCTCAGATTTCCCAACGTCAAGTCGCTACTCCCGGGGCAACCCTCTCAATAGGCACGTGGAATATGTAGGTCAAGAGGGATGGATTTTAATCCTTTTATGACAAGGAATTACAGCAGCTCAAGGCACAATATTGAAGGAGCGTGTCTTGAGCAAAGTTGATGGAAGGTGGCAAAGTCTGTTCCGTGTGGGACTCATCCTGGATACACTGAGGACACTCCAGGACTTTGCTGGAGGCTCACAACATGCATCTCTATCCCGTGAATGTCACATAAACTGCGCCCCCCTCTGCCTGGATGAACCACCTTGTAAAAGAGAGAAGAAGAGCGGGAGGCCGTGAGCATCCAAGTCCTGGTCCTTGAGTTCACCTGATAATCTCATTCCTTTGGGGATAGTCACCTCCATTTACGAAATGGCAACTCCCCCAATTACATAGCAATAAATTACAATGTTGGTTGGAATTGAGTTCTTTGTATTTTTCACGGTCTTTGGTGATTTCAAAACTTGCTGAAGACAAGTGTCTAGAGTAAGCCAGTCAGAGGAAGAGAGAAGAGATTCACAAGGTGTGACAGTTCTGATGAATGCATAATTGGAATGTCAGAGGCTGATTCTTCCAGAACCGTGGAAATAGCTAGGAGCCAGAAAGATGCAAAAGCCTTTCTTGGAGAGGAGAGACCCTCCCTGATTTATAAGAGGGTGACAGCTTTCAGCCCTTCCAAAGGTCCCCTACTGCATCGGGATGGGAAGTGCTAAGATACAGGGCTGGAAAATGGTCCCCCTAGAAGTGCCTGAGTCCTGAGCGCTGGCTTTCGGAGCTGAGATGTGGCTGGCCGTCACGCCGAAATCCTCAATTCCTGAACTATCTGAGGGAAAAGAGAGAGGCACCTTGAACCTGTGGTTCATTTCTCTGCATGGAAGGTTTGGGGCAAGCCCTGATGTGTGCACTCAAAGCTGTCTTTCTGGATTTGCAAGTAGATTAATGAGGTTGAGTTTTACAGAAAACAGGTTTCTAAACACATTAGCCACAGGCCAAACTCCTCAGAGGAATTTTATTTTTAGAAGAGCCTTGAAAGTATTTCCTTTACAGTACCATCAATCCCTGTGACCACCTGAAACTCCATTAACCATCAGCCTTTGGAGACACTAGAACTATTCGCCCGATCTTGCCAGAATTTGGTTGAAAACTCCGTGGGCACAAACCTCACTCAGGAAAGCTGGGAGCAGGCAGGGTGGGAGTCCTGCTTCAGTTACACTCGTCCATCACCTGCTCTTCAAGTTGGTCAGACAGAAAATGCCAGGTCGGGAAACCAAGTTCGTCTTTGACTTGGTCACAATTTCTCTTGGTCTCAGTGTTTCTGTGAAATAAGAAAGACTTAAAAAAGAAACCATTTCCTCCTGAACCCAGGCGTTGCTTCCAGAGCCACAAAGACACACCTGAGTTTTCTTCAGCTCTGCAAAACGCACGTATTTATTAGCACAAATTTGAGCCGAATCATATCTGGAGGTTCTACATTCAAAGTGGAAAACATTTTCATCATTGCTCTCTCAATTCTTCCAACAAGCCTATAAAGTATGTCTTACAGACTAGGAGGTTAGAGAGGTTATGTGTGTTCTCAGTCCCAGAGCTATTAAGTGATAAAATGGTACAACTCATTTGTTTCTCCTGCTAAAATTCCCCAACAGTTTCAGCTGAATTCGGCGACCGGTCACAAAGATGTCATCTGTCTCAAGAGTTTAGTACTGAACCATAATCATAATAGTTGCTACCAACTGAGATTCTACGATGAGCCATGTGTTTGGGCAGTTAGTTAATCTTCACACCAACTCTGCAAGTAGGTGATATTGTCCTCATTGTATAGAAGACAAATATAAATATAAACAGAGTAAGGATTCAGATCTGTGCTGTGCGACCTTCCACTCCACCATTAGGGGAGAAAGAATTCCATTGGGGACCCTTTGGAAAGTCTAACAACCTTCCCAATATCACCAAGATCTTGGAGACTTACCCTCAGGGTGCTGTGATCAGGGACAACTCTTTAAAACTCACCCAATTCTATTTGCTGGTGGAATATCCAAAAGGTGTGATAGCTTCCTATGTCTTCCCTGAAGGCTTTCTACCTGAGTGGGGGGCGGGGGGTGGGGAGCTCACTCTCGTCCTGGGGAAATCCAGCCCTTGCTAACCTTCCCCCTCTGACCACAGCACATTATGGCACTTTCAAAAGCAATTATTTGTTTATCTACTAAAGGTATCACCCTGTTCAGGAGATTATAACCTTTGGGGGAACAGAGCTGCGAGGTTATACTTTGTGTCTTCCTTGCCCCGTAGAGAAGGTAAAGCAGGAATTCTATAAATACATCCAGCTGAGGTGGTGAATGGGTTGATGGGTCTGTGGGAAAATTTAGGGGAGACTCCAGTTTACCTCTTCAGAAACTTTCAAAGGGCTGTGTCAAGTAGGGCGTGGAGCCTGAGGCTGCATTTGAAAAGACCCCAAGGGAGCAAGGTGTAGACGTTCTAATAGACGTTCAACCTTCTACTCAGCCAGAAGGGGCAAAGGTGTCTGGCAAAATTGCGCCCCTGCAAAGTGTGGCTGGTTCTAGGTAGAGAGAGGCAAGCATGCAGTCTGCAGAGGTGTCAGAACACTGTTCTCCAGTTGAGGCTCCTAACTAAAACATGTCCTCCCATGAGGGCGGCAGGTGGGGGGGTGCCTCTGCCAAAGTTCTCCCAAGTCTGCCTGTGCTTTTCCCCCTGGAAGGTTCCCTTCCCAGAGGCACATCCATAAACAAATCACTCTAATCACCGGCTGCTTCCGGGGCAAGGCTCAACCTCAGGGCTTCGAGAACCGACTTCGCCCATAGAGGAAAGCCCGCTCCGCTCCTAGATGGCCGAGAGAATTAAGAGGAATAGAAGCTTCCCAGAGAGTTTACATCGTGTGCAGTTTAAAGAGAATGCTCAAGTGCAGTAAACACCTCTTACACGCGTGTAACTTCGTCATTCCACAAATGTTCTGCCCCATTTGCCAATGCAGGGCAACAGCCCCCTGTGCCCACCAACTCTGCAGGGTGTCCTGGCACCTGTCATTAGTCAGCGAGGACTAGGGCGTGCTGTGCATTCTAATATCAACAAAAGCAAGCATAATACAGTTAAACATGTTCTTCTGGCTACCCCCATTCTCTCTCTCTCTCTCTCTCTCTCTCTCTCTCTCTTTCTCCAAAAGCTAATTATATGCGATTTGGGGATTTTTCCAGAACTAGGGATTCTCCACTTCATTGTTCCTCCAGAGTCAACAGCACGGTGGAATATTCTATTCTCCTGCTTAGAGAAGCAGGTCTGCTATCTCGCTCCGGGCTCCGTTCAAAAAGGAAACCCGGCAGGAATTCTGCACAACTGGACCTGACCTTGAGCAGCGCAAATCTGGGATGTGTTAGGGATGTGAAAACAGCCCTACATTTGCATGGCGCCTTCCGTTCTCCAGGCTCAGGATGCACCAGAGACTTCGCGGGGGCCTTGCTGGCAAAGCAGCCTCCCCTCCCACCCGGCAGCCCAGGCCTGACCACAAAAGGCCTCCGTGGGCCTCTGCAGGCAGGTTGGACCACGTCCCTCCAGCATTCCGCTGTTCCGGGCCGAATTCCGAGCCAATAATCCCATCTCTATTTGTTTGCCTTCTCCACAAAACGTTATATGGGAGATGTGTTCCTCTTCATTTCCTGTCTCACTCTCCGTTGACTTTTTTAAAGTTTGCGCTTCCCACCCAGTGGGGACGGATGCCCTCGGTGATCCCTGGGGCCACATCAAGGTGGTGGGCGCACCCAACTGACAGCACGGGTGAGGACCGCAGGTGCTTGTCTCCATTCAGGGTGACGTCTAGCCTGTCGAGATGGAATCTACGCGACTCAGAGGCTGCACCATTCCGACCTCGGGCTGCGGGCTCCTTCTGCAACTGGCTCTGTCCCCCTCTGTTCCACCCCTTACCTTCTCCCCTTTCCTTGGGACTCAGAGCTTGGAGTCTCATCCAAGGTCTGTGCCAAGGAGGAGACAGGCATAACTTCGCTAATCGCAAATTTGCTGATCCCAGACTTGCGGGGGAGGTGAGATAGGGCCATGCGCATTTGTGGGAGATGAAGTGCACGCACATAGTTCCAGTCCCGGTTCCTGGAAGGCAGGGTTCTTTTTTGGTTTGAATTCCCACGAGAAGTGGCTATTTTGAAACCAGCCTGGGGGATAGCAAGATAGCTGGCCATTCCCATTGTCCAAAAAGAGAGTGAGAATATACAGAAGGTGAGAGGCCCTCTGTGGCTAGTTTGAATACATTCTTCAAGTTGTATGTTAAAGTTGATTCTTTTCCCATACTATTTCCATAATGTGCCTTTTCTTTATTTATGTTTCCATGAAAAGCTTTCTTCCTATACTCTACTATTTGTGACTCTCAAGGCTTATTCAAAAATCTTGGGGGAAAGAAAAACAGAGAACTCCCCCCCCAAGCACATTATGAGTGCCCAATAATCTGAAACCCGACACAAAACTTTAGAGTCAGTTAAGATTTTCTCCAACCCTCAAATCCCCTCCCCCCCAACCAGCAACACACACACTTTGCTTGCCTCTCTCCCCACCTTGGTACCCCCTGGGCTTTCTGGACGCCTGGGGCTTGACACAGGGGCACAGTCCGCGGACCCCCTTCCTGAGCAGCCCCGGCGCCTCCGTTCACCTCTTGCCCCATCACACAATTTCTCGAACAAGTTCAGCTGGATGTGTTAATGGCTGTTCGTGGAAAAGAACAATAACAACCCTTTACGTACCTATGCAATGAAATACTTTTCAAAGTGACGGACGCCTTTCAACTCTTTTACGTTCATTATTTCATCTGCTAGTGTTTTTTATATTGATTGGCTCATCAGTTAGATAGGGCTGAGATTTTCTTCTCCTTTTTGTGGATGAGGAAACTGAGGTTCTTCAAGTTTAATTGTCTGGCCTGAAGTTGCAGAGCTAGAAAGACGGGGAGCGGGGTCTTGATCGATATGTTCCAGAATCTGGTTCCCACACTGGCTGGACAATTGTTCTGTCAGCCTGTGTGTGTCCTTTTTGAAGAGAAAAGCTAGAAGAGGCAATGCCTTAATTATCTCTCAAGGCAAAGACATCTCAGAGCCATCGAGGTACTTCTTCATAGCACAGATTCTTAAAAAGCTCCACCCCAGGCTTATTGGATCTGAATGTCTGAGACTGGCCCAGAAACCTGTAACTTAACGTCTTAATTTCTAGGACGATTCTTAGGCATGATAATGTCTCAGAACCTTTCCCTTGAGTCAAAGAACTAGATTTCTAATTCAGACTTCAGAGAAGGAAAGATCAAAGAACTATTTGAGAAACAGAAACTCACGTTGAATGCCATTAATACTTTCCTTTTAAAAAAGAAAGTTTATTTATTTACTTTGAGAGCGAGCGAGCAATTGGGGAGGGACAGAGAGAGAGAGAGAGAATCCAAGCTGACTTCCTGCTGTCAGCGCAGAGCCCAATGTGGGCTCGAACCCACAAACCGTGAGAACTGCCAAAATCAAAAGAGTCAGAAGCTTAACCGACTAAGCCACCCAGGTGTCCCACCGTGAGTACTTTCTGAGTACACACCTACTGTCTGGTGGTCGGTATGCTACAGAATGACAGATTCTGCTTAAGTATTGATCCAAACCCCTACCCACCACTTCAAGGCTCCTCTACTCCACCCAGGAGCACGCCCTGCAGTTTGAAGGGAGGGGCATGTCTTAGGCTGCTCTCTGCCATCCGTCCTCTGTCTCCACGTTCTGCTTGATATTGTTAAAGTCAAAAAGAAAAAGAAAATACAAAAGAGTACTAGGCAAACACCTTCCTTCCTTTCAAAAACATGTTTCTCCATCGTTTCTGCAAGAATAATAACATTATTATCAAGGACCGAATCCCCACTGTGGCTACATTCATGTAAAATTCAAAAACATCTGGATCATTGATTGACTTTTTCTCTCTTGATTTGAGTGTGCAGCATTGTGTACAACCAGCCGTGTGTGTTCCCCCATGGGAACTGCTGAGGATGTAAATTCATCCCTCAGCTCTTTAATTAAAGTTACGAAAACATCAAGAGGGTCTCACCCTTGTAAACACAAGGAGCCTTTCCAGGAAATGGCTCTGCCTCTTGTGTTAACAGATGTCATGGGGCAGTTGGGCGGGAGAATGTTGTTTTAAAATTCTCAATCTGCCTCACAGGAGTTTTTCCCTTAGATGGTTCCTGGATAGCGTCACATGCTTTTCTCCTTTCCACTCTCACATCTCTTCGTGTAGCGTTTCTCTTTGGTCTTGCTGCTATGGTCTGAGTGTTCGTGTCCTCCCAAAATTCATATGTTGACATCCTATGTTGAAACACCCAGGAGATGGTGTTAGAAGCTGTGACCCTTGAGACATGACAAGGTCACGAGAGCTGTGAGGGTCATGAATGGGATCCATGCCTTTGTAAAGGAGACCCCAGAGAGCGTCCTTGCACCTTCCACCAGGTGAGGGCACAGCAAGAAGTGGGCAATCTGCAGTCGGTAAAAGACATTCGTCAGAACCTGACTGCGCTGGCACCCTGATCTTTGACTTACATCCTGCAAAACTGTTAGAAGTAGATTTCTGTTGTTTATAAGCTTCTGAGCCTGTGGAATTTTTGTTATAGCTTCCAGAATGGACTGAGATGCCCACCCTGAGCATTTGTCAGGGGGACCAGAAATAATCCAAAGGCCAACTCCTTAGACCCATGAAAGTCATTATCTGCCATTGGCTGATTTCCCTGGATTGGGTCACATTTTTATTATTTGCCTTCTGATACTGAGATAGCGATCAGCTTTATACTTGTGCAATATTGGATGCATCTTCCTTGCTTTAAATGCCCAGATGAAAAGTAAAAAATCTTTTCAGAAAATCAGGATGCTTAGCATGATGGTGACAAGCTTCCAGATACCTGACAGATTTAGTCCTTTATCCAGATCCTTCTTGGGTTATTGGTTCCAATGTCTTCTTGCATGCTGCTTTGTCAACAGTGAGCAGCCTTCCAGTGGGGCATTCTTCTGTTCCAAGGAAGGGTGGCAAGCTCCTGGAAGGAAGGGCTGAGCACCCTCACCCTGGGAGGAAATCAACTCAGTACAGAGGATACCTAAGAGAACATTTCACAGAAGCAGGCAAGTGAGAAGACTCAGCATATAGGAGGCTGGACTCTCGAAGATAAGCAATTCTGAGTTAAGCCATGGTGTAGCAGCCATTCCTAATATATGGCTGATGGGCAACTAAAGAGAACGGAGATAAAGGTCATTGGAACTGACTCCCTCAAGGAACTGACCTGGGAGGGCAGAGATGCCTCCATTTGGATGCCAAAGTCCCTGGAATGAATACTGTATAACAATGTGCTCAAGTCATCAAGGACAGACATAGACAATCCACAAGACATCAAATGATGAAAACAAAAGCCAGTAAATGGAGTAGCATGAGAGGGTTGGCCTTCCAAAGAGGTGCTATGCCCAGAAGTCGAGAAATTGGATCCTAGACCTAGCCACCACGAATTTCCTGTTGACCCGAGGCAAGTCATTTAACTTCTTTGAGCCTTGGTTTAACTCATATGTAAGAGAAGAGGGCTAGGTTGGACGATCTCTATGGCTTCCTCTAGCTCTGACATCTAGTCCCATCTGGTTCAGGGAGGAGGGAGTGGAGGGAAGCACAGAGGTCCTAGATGATGGGTTATTGCTGCCAAAATCACCCTTTCCCCTCCCTCCCCCTGTTCTCTCATTGAGAGACATGCCCTTTATTATCTTGTTATTGTTGATGTAGTGTTTTTTCCCACAAAGCTCTGTGGGATAGGACAGCAGAGCACACACAGAGCAGATAGGAAAGGAGAACAAGAGTGGGAAAGGGGGGGAAGGGCTTCTCCAGGATTCCCAAAGCCCTTGCTCTCCAGAGCTGCAGGCTGAGGAGGCATGTCTTCCAGGCTGGGAATCTGAGAAGGTGAAGATCTCTCAACTTTCTCCAGCCCCTCCAAACTCTGCAACCTTTTCACGAATGTTCCCAGTTCCAGCACCAGATCACTGGTCATTGTTCTCTGCCATGTCCTGCTTTCTTTCCAAGCTTCCTTGGGGGTCTGGCTCATTCCCATAAAGGCCAAGATGTTGAATTGGTAGGATCTATAAGGCACAGTATACTTCTGGTAACAGATCATTTTTGCTACATAACAGAACATGATAAAATTTAGTGATTTAAAGCAACAACGATTTTATTTACTCCAATCCTGTTGGTCAGCTGTGTGGTCTTTCTGGTCTGGGATGGCTTGTCTGTGGCTAAATGGCCTAGAATAGAGCTGTCCAATAGAAATGTGCTATAAACCACGTCTGCAATTTGAAATTTCTAGTAGCCACATTTTAAAAATCTAAAGGAAACAGGTGAAGTTAATTTTAAGTTAACCTAATATGTCCAAAATACTATTATTTCAGTGTAGAGTTAACATAAAAATTCTTAGTGAAATATTTTACATTCCTTTATTATACAAGTGTTCAAATTCCAGAGTGTATTTTACACTTACAATGCATTTCAATTCAGGGGCATCTGGGTGGCTCAGTCGATTAAGCATCTGACTCTTGGTCTCAGCTCAGGTCGTGATCTCATGGTTCGTGGGCTCGAGCCCCATGTTGGGCTCCGTGCTGACAGGGTGGGGACTGCTTGGGATTCTCTCTCTCCCTCTCTCTGCTCCTCCCTCCCTTATGCTCTCTCTCTCTCTCTCAAAATAAATAAATAAAAACTTTAAAAAAAAACGGTACATTTCTATTCATACCATCCACATTTCAAGTGCTCAACAGCCACTGTCTAGAACCTCACTTGTATGTCTGAGGGGTCACGTGGCACGGCTGGAATGGCCAGACTGTCTGGGACTTCTCTTCACATAGTATCTCATCCTCCAGATGTGTCTGCATGACAGAGGAAGAGTTCCTCCTGGCAATAGAGCCCCAACACACAAGCGGTTTTCAAACCTCCATCTGTTTCATGTTTGCTGAAGTCCCATTGGCCAGACTGAGACACATGAGCTAAGCCAGAGTCCATGTGGGAGGGACTTATCTGAGGGTGTGGTTTCCAGGAGGTGCCTAAAGAGGAGGCCATTTCTCCCAAATCCCCAGGCCCAAGGGAAATATCTCACCACTGCTGTCAGCTTCTTCCTCCCTCCTTCTTAGAAAATTCAACACAGGGGAAAGCACAAAAAAAGGAAATTAAAATCATCTGTAATCCTGCTTCCCACAAATAACCAGAGATAACCCTATCTCCCATAGACACTGTTTTTCCATGATTCCATTACTTTTTCAAAGCACATATACATAGTCAATTTATACACTGGCAATCAAATCAGAAAATGCCAACTACTATCATTCTTAAATTTTCCCACATTATTAGATATTCTTCTAAGAAGTGAATTTTAATGGTTTCATAACATTCTATTGCATGGATATACCACAGTCTATATAAATAATCACTTATTGCTAAAGGATTGTGTTGTTTCCTGTTTTTCACACTTATAAATAATAAGGAGATGAACCACCTTGGTTCACACACTTTCCATTCATTCAAGCCAATTTGTGAAGAATAGATTCCCAGAAATAGAATTCCTAGGTCAAAAAACAATTGCACATTTCAAAGTATCTGACTGATCGATCAGTTCAACAAATAATTATTAAGAGTGTATAATGTCCAGACACTCTTAAAGGCACTGGGGATAGGGCAGTATGAAAAGCATACAAAACCCCTCCTGTCGGGGAGGTTACCTTCCACTGGAGTGAGCCTTCAATAAGGAAAGAAGTATATTACCTAGTACATTAGAAAGTACTAAATGCTATGGAGAAAAGTAGATCAGAGGTAGGGGGCAGGAAGTGCCAGGGTGGAGACAAGGCCATAAATGTCAATAAGGAAGTCAACAAAGACCTCACTCATATAATTTTGCTCCAAATATATCCTTCATTTCCTTTCTTCAAGGTATAGAAGATGAGGGGAGGACAGGACACTGGGGGAAAGTATTAAACAGATGATCATGAAGGTCAAAGTTCAATTCATCTTCATCATAAGACTGGCCCAGACTATTCTATTTGCCTTCACTTGTGAGCAATTGTAGGATTACAATCAGACCCCAATTGTAGAATTACAACCAGACCTCGTGAACCCCTACAAGCTAGGGGCTCATAGGAGAGGAATCCCATGCAGCTAGTCCTGTGGGGTACACACACAGTGGTACCCACATAACTCTTGGAAGCAAACACAGGAGGGAGATATTATGCGGGCAGTGGGCTTTTTGAGCCCCTGCCTCACCTCTTTGGTCAAGTGCTTCTTCTGATTGGCCAGAAACCTCCCAGGGGCTGTAATCAGTGCCTTTTTTCTCAGAAAGCTCAGATCGCACTACAAACCCTCTACCACCACCGTAGGAAAGACTTGGCAAATACTGAACGTTGCATACATATAGTTGATGAAAGTGTGGCAAATTAAATAACTGAGTGGATTTTTTGAGTTCAGAATAATGAAACAGCTTTATTTGAGGAGGCTGAAGAGAACTTCACTGTTCGCACAGCAAGCCTGTGGCACTGAGGAGGCAGAGTGGGATTAAGAAAGTGATAGTAGTCTCATGAAAAAAAAACTTTGGCCCAGTTGTTATTCTACCATTGATGACTACATTAATGTCCTCAGATACAGTACTGTTTCTAGAATTGCCATCTTTTTATCTGGACATGGAAAACACAAAGCAGGATACATCTCTACCACTGAGGACTGGGTCACAGAGGGCATCCAGAAAGATCTCCCATAAACTATCCTTTGCTGCTACTCACAAAAGCATTCATTCATTCAACCAACAAACATTTATGATGTGCATGTTATATGCTAGGCATTATTCTAGCTGTTGAGAACAACTGCTCTGGGTGTCGGAGATGAACAAGAAAGACTAGTTCAGATCTACATTTTTCTTGCGGGGGCAGGGGGAGGTAAATATACAAGTATATGAATACAACCAGGTAGTTACAGGTATACAGAGAGAAATTTAAAAAGGGTTAATGTGGGGTGCCTGGAGTCGGTTGAGCATCCAACTCTTGATTTGGGCTCAGATCATGATCTCATGGTTTGTGAGATCGAGCCCTACATCACGCTCTATGCTGACAGCACAGAACCTGCTTGGGATTTTCTCACTCACTCTCTCTCTTCCCTTGCACATGCTCACTCTCTCACTCTCTCTCTCTCTCTCTCTCTCTCTCAGAATAACTAAATAAACATTTTTTTAATGGGGGCAATGTACTAGATAATGGTTTCTTCAAGTTGGGTGCTCAGGAAAGTCTTAGGAAGTAACATTTAAGTTGAGGTCCAAATGACAAGCAGGAGCCAAACATGTGAAAATCAGAGGCCATGGGGAGGCCCACGTGCCCCAATTCATGTTCAAGAAACAGAGAGGATGCCGGGGTAACTGGAGCACAGTAGATGATGGAAAAATGGTGTGAGATGAGGGTCAGATAAGGAAGCCCTGTAGGGGTTTGGGTTTTAATCTGAAAGCCATTGAAGAGCTTTAGGTAAGACATTGCCCCTCTGATAATGTGCATAAGATATGGAGAAGGAGATTGAAGGCAAGAGTAAAAATAGAAAGACCAGCAAACAGACTACTGCTATAATCTAGGTGAGAAACAGAAGAAGAATTTGGGCAGTGGCGGTAGAAAAGAAAGAAGTGGACTGATTTTGCTATATTTTTCAGGAAGTTTCCAACAGATAAGACGTTGGCTTGGGCTATTGGATGAATGCTGAGACCATTTACAGAAATGAACAAAACTACAAGAATAGCAGATTTTGAGGTAAAACTTAAAAGATCTGTTTTGTCCTGGTCAGGTTGGAGAGGCCTACTGGACGTCCAACGGTGCTGTTGAGTAGACCGTCGGAAATGAGCCCAGAACTTCAGGTAGAGATCAGGTTTGCGAGTCACAAGGGTGAACTTGCCAGACATGGATGCAGTTTAGTGTGATCTTTCATTAAACTCCTCTCATGAATTTGTCAAGCAATAAAATGAACGAGTAGTCGTAAGGAGAGTGAAGAGCACTCACTCAGCCTCACAGAACCAGAATCATCTGTCAGTCACTGAGAAAGTCACGTCTTCTGTCTGTGAAATGGAGTCACTGGTGAGTATCTACCAAGAAGGTCTGTTAGGACCAAAAGAACAAACATTCGCAAAAGCACTTCGCAGAGAATCCAATACAACATAGGCCTCTTTTAGCCAATGGCTGTCTGCTCTCCTCAACCTGAAAAGCCTTCTAGAAAAATGCCAGGAAAAATACAGGGACCACCCTCAGAAAGAGTGTGCCCCTGCCTCACAGGCCCTTTTGTTGACAGCTTTGGCGAAGGAAAAATCAGAGCTCTCACTTGAATCCGAGATCAGCTGCTTCTGGGGGGGGGGAAACGGCGATGAATCTCTTGACAGTCATGCTCTTTGTCAGCTGATAACATATTTTTCCCAGATTATTAGACTCGAGCCAAGGAAGCAACAGTAAAAACACATTCTACAAATATTATTATTGCTTCTGAGTGGAGTTTTAGTTTTCTCTCTCTCTCTCTCTCTCTCTTTTTCTTTAAGAAAGTGCCTGCGCAGAGCCTATTTTGGGGGCTGGCTTGAGTTGTTTTCCTGGCTGTGTTCCAGGGAGGTTCATAGCAAGGGTTGCTCAAACTGCAGATAGTGGTTTTGTGGGCTATTTGTTGATGCTTTTAAGTGCCCCAAAGACCTCTCATTCCCACGTCTTCCTAGTGCAAAAAAAGGAGGTACAGGACTCCTGACCACTAACAGCTCCTCTGAAATCAAGGGGTTGGGGAGGGAAGGGGGCAGGGCGGCTACTTAAGTCCGTGGCCATCTCACAACAGTGGCAACTCTGCTCTGGCCCTGCTCCAGGGTCCTGGTGGGAAAATCTGTAGATAAACTACCACAGCAAACGGCACCCTTGGGGAATGTTCTTGTGGTGTTTCTGTCACAAAGGGGCCCTCTGCGCTCAAGAGGTTTCCACAAAGGACACCGTCCCCACATGGTGTGTCACAAAGAGGGCACAGGGCACGGTCTCCAGGAGGGAGGAGGGGCAGGGCTGCCACCAGAGCCACAGCAGGGCCTGGACAGCCTGCAGACAGAGAGTGCTCCCTGGCCCACTCAATGGGTCCTTCCTTCTGGGTGAACAAATGAAGGCTTCACGTGTCACAGACACGGCTTCTCCAGGAAGCGTGGGGACCAGCCTCCCCCACTCTGATTTTGCTGGGAACATTGTAACTTCCCCAGAGCTTCTGCCTGAGTGGAGAGAACTTTCCCCGAAACTCTTCAGGAATGGGGCAGGGGGGCGGGAAGGTGGGCATCTCCTGCTGGCCACAGAGGGCTGAGAAGGAATAGGCCAGGATTCAGGAGCCTAACCAAAGCCAGGAGTTCTGGTAAAGCACCCCTGGCTCAAGTTCTCCTGCTTTCACCAACGTTTCATCAAGAACACAGAACAACCTCCCAGGGAACCCCATGAATGATACAGGCCCTGACCCACTCGTACACAGCATGGGAAGGAACCCCTCGCCTTAGGGCTCTACCTTATACATTGCCCTGGGTGAGCCTCCCTGAGCACAGGGAATGGGGGAGGTTTCCATTCTGGGACTGGATCCAACTGGGGGTCTCTGAGCAAACTTCACTCTGTTATTCAACAGATCTAGACTAAGCTGCTTGCAAGTGCCAGAGGTTTCCTGGGGGCTGTAATCCAAAGGCAATCTGCCTCCCAGGTTCATAGGTTAATGAAGCACACAAATAAATAACACCCCCCTGAGCCTCAGTTTTCCTGCTGATGAAGTGTGGATAACAACAACAATGTGAAAACATTGTGCATGACCAGCGGCGTATGAGTGCTTCGCTAGATTATGGTGTAAGCAGTGAAAACAGAAGGACTAGAACTACATTTGTCAATAGGGGTAAGTAAGTGCGGTGGAAAAAGCACACTGGAGAAGGATACATTTTTATGATCATTCATATACAGGTTTAAAACATGCAAAACAATATTAGATTGTAAATACATCCTTTGTGATGCTTTATAATAAAAGCAAGAAATTACGCGTGGGGATGCTACGTCAAATTTAGACAAACTGTTACCCCTGGGGGGGGGGGGGCACTGGAAGGGACACTCAGGAGTTTGCCAGAAGGTGTACCAAGGAGTTGTCATTGAACCTGAAATGTTTTATCTTTTCAATGAGCTGGTAGGTACATGGGTGTTTGCTATATGACTTATGTTTAGGTCTGTCTGAAATATACAGAAATAAAAGAATTTAGTGCTACACTGAACTTGTAAAAATGATTAATTTTTAAATCCTTATAATCAGTCAATTCTACGGTGGTATGGAGAACTCAAACAACAGATAATCTTAAGCATATCTATTTGGGTATGGAACATGCTGTCCGATTTCTGAGGAAGGGAAGATAAAAGCCCTCACCTGTTGACTTGTATTGATAATTATTATTATCAGCTTTTATTGAGCGCTTACTATGTGCCAGGCATACAATACAGTGTCACTAAGGATTTCACATGCATTCTTAGCATTTTCAGAGAGAGATCACTGAAGCCCCTTGAAGTTAAGGAACTAAACCTCACAAGACCATAAGTAGGGGAATCAGAATTCAAACCCAGGTCCTGTTGCCTGAGTATTCAGCAGTTGAGAAGTTGTAACTGGGAAGTAACTCCCTGGCAAATGTGACACACTTCCTGATTCTTTGATTGACATCAGCCAGGTCCCTCACCCACCTTCTATATCTCGGCTTTCCCTCACTGCCTGGAACACGAGAAGGGTAACAATCAGCTTCCTCCTGAATGGACTTTCTAGCTGAAAATGGCAAACAAGGAAATGGTGGCCGGATGATGCATGCATGGGGAATAGATGGCAAATAACTGGGTGGTTGCTAGATAGGTGGATAATGGGTTGTACACTGTAGACGTGTAGAAGGAAGGCGGTGGCGGGTACATGATGACTAGGTGATGAGTGGCTGCTGGTGAGATGATGGATGGCTACATCATAGAAGATGGTCACGTAAAAGGTGAATGGTAGATGGAGGAGAGATGAAAGCTGGGTGGTAGGCAGTGAGTGGTGTATGGCAGATGGATCGTTTAATGAATACATGGAGGAGGATGGGTGGATGGCAGGTGGATGGTGAAAAGATGATGAATGAAGATACTGAATGATACTGAATGAATATGATAGTGAATAATGGATGTGAGGGGAGAAAGAAAATGTTCAGACCTCTCTGTGGGCCTCGGACTGAGCAAGGGCCATACAGGTACATACAGTGGTGAAGCTCAATGCAAGTCTCCTATGTCATCCACTTTGGTGCCCCTTCTGTTACTGCCTCTCATGGCTGTCCCTTTGCTCAGTCTGACTGTCCCTGTTGCCATTTCCACAAACAGCTCTGTGAAAGTGAGATAGGCTCACACCGGCTTTTTAATTAGGCTATTCCATTCTGGACTTAAAATACTTTTTTGCCTTTTATAAATAATAAAGTTTGTTTTTCATTCACACTTAATTCCGCAAATAACATATGAATACATGTTTAGAACAATCAAGCCAAATTCTCTATCAAACATTATGTACATAGCTTCAAATGCCAGGCTGACCTCCAGTTCGGTGGATATCCTAGACTTTCTATCCTAGACTTTCTCCAGCCATTCACACACACCTGTATATGCCTATAAAATATGGTGTAGTGGCAGACCTCTTGGTGCCTGATAGATATTCCCTGTGGTCAGGGAGGCTCGCCCAGGGCAACGCACAGTGTAGAAATGTAAGGTGAGGAATTCTGAATGAAGACTTTAAAAACCCCATCAGTTTTTGTTTCACAGATTATGAAAGCCCCACTGTTCAGTGAGTATTCATTTATGATTGTTTTCCTGATGGAATCATAACAAAATGCTTCACATTTATCATTGCGAAATGGCTCTTTTTTTTCCTAACCATTTAACCTGATTCAAAGGGTTTGAATATCTTGTATATCTTCCTTTATGAAGCGTCTATTAAAATCTTGACTAGGTTATCTTTTTATTATTCTATAGTCTTTATATATTCCAAAGAGAAGTCCTGTCGGATACATGAAAGACAGCCATTTTCTCCCAGTCTGCAGCCTTCCTTTTTCATATACTTAAGGGTGACAAAGAGCAAAACTTTTTATTATTTATGAAAATTAAACAATTTTAACCATTTTTATAGTTGGGGCTTTTTTCTTTGTTCCATCCCTAAGGTTTTTGCTTACTCCAAATTTGCAAAGATTTTCTGCTTTGCTCTCTTCTGGAAGTTTTTTTAGTTGTAGCTTATACTTTTAGATCTATGATTAATTCCAAGATAATACTTGTATAAGGAGGAAGTTAAGGGCTGAGGTTCATTTTTTTTCCAAATGGATAGCCAACTGTTCTGAAAAAACAAACAAACAAACAAAAAAACAGATATCCAGATCTAGAAAATCCAAAGAGTACCAAATAAGGGGAACTAAAGAGACTCACACCAAAACACATTATAATTAAACTGTCAAGTTAAAGACAAAGACAGAATCTTAAAAGCAGCAAGAGAAAAGCAACTTGTTACATACAAGGGAACACCCCTAAGACTAAGCATAGTTTTCAGCAGAAACCTTGCAGGACAGAAGGGAGTGGGTGATATATTCAAAGTACTGAAAGCAAAAAAACTACCAACCAAGAATACTCTACCCAGCAAAGTAATGCTTCAGAATTGAAGGAGAAATAAAGTTTCCCACACAAACAAAAGCTGAAGGAATTCATCACCACTAGACTGGCCTTACAAAAAAAAAAAAGTTAAAAGGAGTTCTTCAAGTTGAAATGAAAGAATTCTAATTAGTAACATGAAACATATGAAAGTATAAAACTCACTGGTGAAGTTATATTTAGAATAGTCTAATACTGTGATGGTTGACTCACATATAACTCTCATATAAAGGTTAAAACACAAAAGTAGTAAAATAACTACATTGCAATAATAATTTGCTTATAATATTTGTTTATACAATATAAATAGATGTAAAGTGTAACATCAGAAACATAAAAAGTGGGAGGAGGGGCACCTGGGTGGATCAGTTGGTTGAGCATCCATCTTTGGTTCAGGTCATGATCTCACGGTTCACGAGTTTGAGCCTCACATCTCGCTCTTTGCTATCAGCCTGTCGATGCAAAGTTTGCTTTGGATCCTCTGTCTCCCTCCCTCCGCCCCTCCCCTGCTTGTGCTCTACCCAAAATAAACATTAAAAAAACATATAATATAGGGGGAGGGGTGCCTGGGTGGCTCAGTCGGTTAAGCGTCCAACTTTGGCTCAGGTCATGATCTCACGGTTTGTGGGTTCCAGCCCCACATAAGGCTCTGTGCTGTGGGCTTGGAGCCTGGAGCCCACTTCAGATTCTGTGTCTTTCTCTTTGCCCCTTCCCTGCTCATTCTCTGTCTCTCTCTCTCTCCCTCTCTCTGAAAAATAAATATTAAAAAAATTATAATGTGCACTTGTGGGGATGAGCACTGGGTGTTATATGGAAGCCAACTTGACAATAAACTATTTGTAAAAAAAAAATTATAATGTGGGGGGAGTATAAAAATATAGAGTTTTTATATGCATTTGCAGTTCTTATCAGCTTAAAATAGACCGTTCTAAGTATAGGATGTTTTAAGTAAGCTTCACGTTAACCACCAAGCCAAACCTACAGTAGACATGCAAAAGAGGAAAAGAAGGAAATCCAAGCATCCCATCGCAGAAAATCACCAAAACACAAAGGAAGATAGCAGTGGAGGAAGAAAGGATCAAAAGGACTACAAATAGCCAGAAAACAATTTTTTAAATGGCAATGATAAGTCCATACCTCTCAATAATTACTTTAAATGTAAAAGGACTAAATTCTCAAATCAAAAGACATGGCTGAATAGGTATTAAATAAATAAATAATATTTTTAAAAAAATTTTAAAAACCCAGCTATATGCTGCCTACAGGAGATTTCAGCTTTAAGGACACACATAGACTGAAAGGGAAAAACATTCCATGCAACTGGTAATCAAAACAAAGCAGGTTTCTGTACCACTGCCTGATATCCTGTAAGGGCCACTGTCCTAATACTTGAAGAAGTACAGAAAACTGTCCCCACACTCTTGGTCTGTTTCCTTAAGGATCAAATCAACCCATCCTATAGCAGTTTCTATCCCCAGGCAGAGGACTGCACTAGCTAGAGCGAGTTCTTGCAGACTACTGCATCCCTGAGCACTTAACATTCCTCATCTTTTATATTAATACCAAAGTGCACTTTAAGGGCATGGCTAAGCATGATGCCATATCCAGCAAGTTAAGCACATGCAGCCTCTTTTGTCAAAGTAGAGAACATCATGAAGAGGGAATACAGACAATTTGACACAAACACTGAATAACAGTTCCTTTAAGTCTGTGGTCTACTGTGCCTACAGAGTGCCAAACATCTGGAAAGAAGATGCAACATTCAGTCAAGAATGTCACTGTTCTTCCAGACAATTGAATAGACTTTTATTGTGAATTGTTTAAACCTAGCAATTATAGTAGTTATGCTTATATTTCCATGATTTACAACTGCAGGGTACATATATGTATAAGTGTGTGTGTGTGTGTGTGTGTGTGTGTGTGTGTCACTTCATTTGATCACCATATCCTTATGGAATAAGCTTCATTATCCAATTTTACAGATGAGGAAGCTGAGAGTCTTTGTTGAGCATGTATTGATCTCACACTCTGTGACAGACACAAGGCCTACAAAAGAGAAATAAAACAGTTCCTGCCCTAAAGGTGCCCACAGACCAAAGGAGGAGCTTGGAATTGAATGAACTCGACTTGCCCAAGGTCACACAGCTATTTACTGCCAGATCTGGGACACCATCCCATTTTTCTGGCTCCAAGTGCGGTACTCTTCACAGCTGCCTCCAATAAAGCCCAGATGCACTTACAGAGCAGGGAGTGGAAAGGGGAAGGGATGGAGGGGCCACTGGCATTGGAAGAGTCTTGTTATTAACACCACGATCAGAAATTAAGTACAAGCCATGAAAGTTACAATTTTAAAGATTATGGCCAGGCATTAGAAAATGCTTTTGATGTAATGTTGGGTTAAAAAACAGAGCACAAATGGCATGTCTATCCGTGTTCACTTGGTGCACATATGGACAATTACAGGACAAGAACATGGGCAAATTTAAACAGCTGGATTTTCTTCACATAGCAGGGTCGTTAGTGGCTAAAATTTTTCCTTTGTCTCTTTTTTTCTTTCTTTCTCTTTCTGTCTATCTCTTTCTTTCTGCTATTACTTTAGAGTTTTGTGGACATTAAAATATAAGTTGTAGGTAGGAAAAAAGAGATAACATGGTAAGATGAAAGGTTTTCAGCTGGGCATACCAGCATTCAAATCGCAGTTTTGCCAGTGACTAGCTATACAACGTAAGGAAATGTATTTACTTTCTCTGTGCATCTGTTTCTTTGGCAAAGAATAACATTAATTTTGCAGGGCTATGATGAGGATTACTGATTATGTATTAGAACACTGAATACACAAAGAGCAACCACTCAAACTAATTATTTTTATCATTATTATTACATAATATAAGCCAAGCAGTGTGTTGGAGAACAGACCAGACTTGCAGGACCTGCTCTGAGGCACGGGTTTGGCCAAGAGTCTGCAATGGCATCTTTCACCCAAAGAACAACAATGTGGACTCATCCTTATCAGCAGTAAAAACACGTACTGAGGGGCGCCTGGGTGGCTCAGTCCGTTAAGCGTCTGACTTGGGCTCAGGTCATGATCTCACAGTTCATGGGTTGGAGCCCCGCGTCGGGCTCTGTGCTGACGGCTCAGAGCCTGGAGCTGCTTCAGATTCTGTGTCTCCCTCTCTCTCTGACCCTCCCCTGATCGCTCTCTCTCTCTCTCTCTCTCTCAGAAATAAATAAAAACATTAAACACACACACACACATACTGAGCCAGGTCCTTGGGATACAAATGTGTAAAACACCACCTGTCCTAAAGGGATTTACCATCTATCTTTTTCCCTGTTCATAAACATTTATTGTGCACCTCTTGTAAGTCAGAAACCAAAAGAACAACTAGTGATATACAGAGAAATAGGACTTAGTCCTTAGGGAAATTTACTGGGGGAGAAATATTCATGGAAACAAATACAATATAATGTAGAGAACTTAATCACAAAGTTAGGCATTGGAAACATAGATAAACACTTCATCCAAACTGGTGAGGGAAAATGAGGGAAGTCTAGGCAGCATTTCTGGAAGCATTGGCCCCAGAATCGAGCCTTTAAGTATAAGCAGGAGTTAGTTAGAAAAAAGGGGACCTTTTTTCAACATTACTTTGGCCACTTAGGGTCTTCTGTGGTTCCATAAATTCTAGGATTGTTTGTTCTAGCTGTGTGAAGAATGCTGGTGGTGTTTTGATAGGGATTGCACTGAATGTGTAGACTGCTTTGGGTAGTATCGACATTTTAACAATATTTGTTCTTCCAATCCATGAGCATGGAATGTTTTTCCATTTCTTTGCGTACTCTTCAATTTATTTCATAAGCTTTCTATAGTTTTTAGTGTGCAGATCTTGTACCTCTTTGGCTACATTAATTTCTAGGTATTGTATGGGTTCTGTGCAATTGTAAATGGGGTCAATTCTTTGATATCCTTTCTGTTGCTTCAGTATTGGTGTATAGAAATGGAACCAATTTTATATCCTGTGACTTTGCGAATTGAGCCTAACCTTACACCTAACAGAGCTAGAAAAGGAGCACCAATAAAGCCCAAGGCCAGTAGCAGAAGGGAAATAAAAAGATTAGAGCAAAGATAAATGATATAGAATCCCTCCCTCAAAAAACAGCGGAAAAGATCAGTGAAACTAAGAGCTGTGTTTTGAAAGAATAAACACAATTGATCAACTCCTTGCCAGGTTTCTCAAAAAGAAAAGACAGAGGATCCAAACAGATAAAACCATGAATGAAAGAGGAGAGATCACAACCAACACTACAGAAATAGAAACAATTATAAGAGAATACTATGAAAAATTATATGCCAACAAACTGGACAATCTGGAAGAAATGGAAAAATTCCTGGACACTCACATACCACCAAAACTCAAGCGGGAAGAAATAGAAAATTTGAACAGCCCCATAACCAGCAAAGAAATGATTCAATTATGAAAAATCTCCCCAAATTCTACTGGACATTTAAAGCATTTAAAGCAGAGTTAATTCTTCTCAAATTGTTTCCAAAAAAACAGAAATGGAAGGGAAGCTTCCAAAGTCATTCTATGAAGCCAGCATTACCTTGATTACAAAACCAGACAAAGACTCCACTAGAAAGGAGAATTATCCCTGATGAATCCAGATGCAAAAATTTTCATCAAGATACTAGCAAATCAAATTCAATAGCACATTTAGAAAATTATTCACCATGATCAAGTGGGATTCAGTCCTGGGCTGCAGGGCTGGTTCAATATTTGCAAATCAATCAATGTGATACACCACATTAGTGGAAGAAAGGATATAACCATATGATCCTGTAAATGAATGAAGAAAAGGCATTTGCTAAAATACAGCATCCTTTCTTGATAAAAAACCCCTCAAGAATGTCAGGATAGAAGGAACATATTTTAACGTCATCAAGATAAAAATCTGCACAGCAAAGGAAACAATCAACAAAACGGAAAGGCAACAGACAGAATGGGAGAAGACATATCAGATAAAGGGTTAGTGTCCAAAATCTATAAAGAACTTATCAGACTCAATACCCCAAAAACAAATAATCCAGTGAAGAAATGGGAAGAAGACATGAATAGACAATTTTTCAAGGAAAACATCCAGATGGCAAACAGACACATGAAAAAAATACTCAACATCACTCATCATCAGGGAAATAAAATCAAAACCACAATTATATACCACCTCACATGGGTCAGAATCGCTAAAATTAACTCAGGAAACTACAGATGTTGGTGAGAATGTGGAGAAAGGAGAACTTCTGCACTGATGGTGGGAATGCAAACTGGTGCAGCCGCTCTGGAAAACAGTGTGGAGGGTCCTCAAAAAATTAAAAATAGAACTACCCTAGAACCCAGCAATAGTACTACTAAGAATTTATCCAAAGGATACAAAAATGCTGATTCAAAGGGGCACATGCACCACAATGTTTATAGCAGCACTATCGACAACAGCCAAATTCTGGAGAGAGCACAAATGTCCATAGACTGATGAATGGATTAAGAGGATGTGTATGTATACAATGGAATACTACTTGGTCATGAAAAAGAATGAAATCTTGCCATTTGCAACAACCTGGATAAACTAGAATGTATTATGCTAAGCAAAATAAATCAGTCAGAGAAGACATGATTTCACTCATATGTGGAATTTGAGAAACTCAACAAATGAACATAGGGAAAGAGAGGGAAAAATAAGATAAGAACAGAGAGGAAGGCAAACCGTAAGAAACTCTTAAATACAGAGAACAAACTGAGGATTGCTGGAGGTGGGGGGGGACATGATGGGTGATGGGCATTAAGGAGGGCACTTCTCGTGATGAGCACTGGCTGTCATATGTAAGAGATGAATCACTGGGCTCTACTCCTGAAGCCAAGGCTACACTGTATGTTAACTAACTTGAATATAAAATTTAAAAAAGGGGGGGGGACTGGGTGGGATGGCAGAAAAACATCTCAGGCAGAGAGGAAGATTAAGGAAGGGTATATTAGATAATAATTCAGTTTTGCCAGAGCATGGAATTTGAAGCAGGAGATGAGACTGGAGAGGAAGATGGGAACCAGCTCAAACGAGGCTTCATACACCTTCTCCAGAGGGCAGTGAAGGATTTGAAGCCAGGAAGGCAGATTTCAAGGTGGTCAGCTTTACAGCTCAGACAAGTGCTCTAGAGCCTGGAGAGGAAGGGTGTAAATCAGACAGTGGGTTGCATTTAAGGGCCACCTCTAGGGGCTCAGGAGAAAGACGAGACTGCACTGGGACCGAGATCATGGACACAGGGATGAGGGTGACGGAAAGCAGAGAGCAGGACAGCCCGAACTATCCCAAGAGCCCAGTGAGAAGTAGAAAGGAAGTACTTTCTTAAGATTTGAGAAAAATTTTTGTGACAGACGTCTGGAAAAGCTTAGTAGAGGAGAGAGGACATGAGCAGCCCTTTAAAGAAGGAGAAGACACAGGTGGAGAAAGGGGTAGTCCCCAGAGGAAGGAACGGAATTAACAAAGGCAAAGAAGCCAAATTATGTAGACTGTGTTCACAGAAGAAGTAAGTGAGTTGACGGTAAGAATGTGGAATCTTTGACAGGCCCTCTACATTGTAAATTCTGGTCCCCGTAGAAGGAATGTGTTTGTGCAGGAAAGATTATGTTTCCTCTCCAAAACCCCTATTTTCCTAAGGCATAAAGAGGCTACCATGAGCTCAACATAGAGAAAAATTAAGAAATTCTTCTAGACTATAATCCAGAAAGGAAAAGACAGAGTCCCTTCTGATGTCACGACAGCTCTGGTGGTCTTTTGGGGAGAATGTCCTTCCCCTGCTCTGGCTTTCTCATTCCCCACCTCCAGCCCCCCTCTCTGCCATCCAGTCTCTGTCTTCACTACTCATCTCTGTCCCTTGGCACTTAGCATCTTGTGCCATTTAGCACAATAGGTAAATAAAGAAGAGAAATTATGTTTCAGTAAAACTTTGTTTATGGAGACTGAGATTTGGATTTCGTAAAATAGTCACATGTCACAAAATATTTGCCTTTGATTTCAAAGGTTTACATGGCTGATTTAAAAAAAATTTTTTTTAATGTTTATTTATTCTTGAGAGACAGAGAGAGAGAGACAGAGCGTGAGAGGAGGAGGAGCAGGGAGACACAGAATTGGAAGCAGGCTCTGGGCTCTGAGCCATCAGTACAGAGCCCGATGTGGGGCTCAAACCCATGAACCGTGAGATCATGACCTGAGCCGAAGTCGGACGCTTAACCAACTGAGCCACCCAGGTGCCCCTACAAGGCTGATTTTATTTTATTTTATTTTTTTTAAATTTTTTTTTTTTATGTTTTATTTATTTCTAGGAGAGAGAGACAGCGTGAGCAGGGGAGGGTCAGAGAGAGAGGGAGTCACAGACTGAAACAGGCTCCAGGCTCTGAGCTGGCAGTCAGCACAGAGCCCGACGCGGGGCTCGAACCCACGAACCGCGAGATCATGACCTAAGCGAAAGTCGGACGCTTAACCAACTGAGCCACCCAGGCGCCCCTCTACAAGGCTGATTTTAAAGGTTTGATTTTAAATGCTTCAAAAACCATTCTTAGCTCACATACCAATACAACCAAGGGGCTGGGTTTGGTCTGTGGAGTGTGGTTTGCCATCCCTGGTTGAGGAAAAAGGTCTCATACAGATGAAGGGTGGGGACAGGTCAACAGGCATAGAGAAGCTGTTGGCAAACCTACACTCCTGTGGGTTCCAGAGGGGAACCTGCCTATATCAGGGCAGAAAGTGAAGAACAGAGCTGTTTCTGTGCTTTCATGCATGCTTCCTTGAAACCACTTCCCAGCTAAGTGGTTTAGTAATCTGCTTTAGTGCTCCTTTTCCCATAATCAGGGATACAGCGATGGGGTTTTACGTTGCTTTTATATTCATTAAATTTTGAAATCCTGCTTCCTATATTTCTATAAACCAGATGATGGTATTCAAAAAACACACATAATGACACAATAGCCATACATATTTTGACTATGATAGGCTCTTCCAGCTACCAAGAATGCCAGGTAACACCTAGGGGCGTGCCTGTGAACAGCTGGGCCACACCGTGGCCCCAGCCGCCCATTCAGGCAATGGTAGCACCTCCTATACAGCCCTGAGACCCGCTCTTACCCAACTGGCTGCTTCCACTTGTAAAGTTTTCAGATGTTCTGCGGGCACACGGTGTGTTATTTACTCTCCCAAGTCCCCAACTTTTCACCTATTAGACACTAAATGATCTTTTCTAGATCCCATAGATTTATATGGTCTTTCTTTATATGGAAAATACTTAAGAATCCTTGAGCTTTGCCTTTTCTCCCAGCAGCATGGCTGGGGGTAGCTGCACATCAGGATGCAGTGATTAGGAAGACTGACGTACAAGAGTCTTGACTAAGAGCCCAACCATTTTCCTCGGCCCCAGCACACGTCTCCAGATTTCCTTCAAAGAAATCACCAATGCCCTGTCGAATTCAGACTCTAGAATCCACTCGGTCTCCCCTCCCCCTGACCCGCTGCACCCAGAAGAAAAGGATTCCTGTTATGATATTTCCCTTCTGTTCTGCTCCCTGGAAGCAGTCATTGCTCCTTACTAGAGAGGATGTTTGAGAGGCTCCCGCTGACGTATTGGCTCATCTATGTTTCAAGGGCTCTAACTCCCCAGGTACCACCCCAGCCTCTTCCTCCTCTGATGCTCGTAATCATTTAGAGGTGAAGACAAAGAGAAGGAGTCGGGGGAAGAAGAGAAGCCCTGGAGAAAATGAGAGTGCGTGTTGAGGCTTCTTGTTCCTGACACCCCTATCCTCAGCCAGTCATGATAGGGGGGAGGGGTGGGGTGGTAAAGGAGCCAGCCACTGAATCCACCCAGGACCCAAAAGGGTGTGATTCACGGAACTCAAACCTGAAAGGACTCTGCCAAAGAGATTTCATAGAACCAACGGTGGAAAACTTGGCTGTGTACATTTCCACCAAGTCCAGGCTCCCAGGAGTCGCTTGGCTGGTGGTGGAGGGCCCTCCCCTCCCTGCCAAGGTGTGGGGACGATCGATGCACTTTTCCCAACTCCCCGGATACAGTCAAAACCCCGCTTTCTGCCACAAGTCACAGAGTTGATCCGGCTGGCTTCCTACAAATCTGGTTCTGAAGGAAGGCACACAGCTCCTCGGAAAACACATTCATTCTCTTCTCCCATTTGATCTTTCTTCCACATGCCTTTTGGATTAACGCTGGCATTTTGTTTCCATCTGTTTTCAGCTCTTGGTTAAAAACGTCCGAGCCAGTCTCTAGCCTTCTGCATGGCTGGGGGTCCTCTGCAGGCACCGCTCCAGAGCAGGGACCATGAAAGATCACCTGCGCGGCTTGCTTCGAGTCCATGGACACTGAGTGGGCGCCTCCTATGGGCCGGGCATAGTGTTCCCTATCAGGCACACCGAGATGCCATGGCACACCGCTGGCAAAATTCAGCACAGGATCCCGTTGCACTTGAGTAAAAGCTCACGTCATTACGATGACCTGTAAGCCATAAGATACCCCCCTTCCCCACCCTCGGACCTCACCTCCCGCAACTCTCCCTCTGACCCCGCAAAGCCACTCTGGCCTCGTGGCTGTGACCACACCTGCCACCTTCTGCCTCGATGCCCTGCTGTTCCCTCCTCTCCCCCTGGAAGCCCTTTCCCCAGAGCAGCTAACTTCCTCACCTTCACACCCTTTGTTCAAATATCACCTTCCTCCAAGACTGATACTGACAAGACTGGCGGCAACCCTTCGCCAGCACGCCTGACGCCCCCACCCACCCACTCTAAATGATCCTTCTCTGCAGCACTGCTCACCCTACTGCCTTGGCCTGGGTCCCTAGAAAACGGAGTTGGAAGGAATACGATCCAGGGAAGAAGACATGAGGGAAAAGCGGGAGCGCATAAAAGCAGGGAGAACAAACGTGAGGCAATAGGTTTCCAAATGCCCCCGGTGTTGTAAACAGTGAGGGCAGGGCCCCACAGGACATCTTCACAGAGGCTGGAGGAAGCAGCGCACCTCCAAACAATCTGCCCATGAGAAAAGAATGTAGCCTTCAGTCTCTGTCTTTCGTTGGCCAAGGTCCACCCCAGGGGTCAGAGCACCCTCATATGTCCAAGTGATATGGAAGCAGTGAGCCCAGAGGGGGCTCCTCACCTTTGCGGGAACAAGAAGCCTCAGAATGGAAGGTGGGGGTTGAAAGATGCAGGATAGGCACCAGGCGAGTGCCTGGGGGCGGACACCCCTTGCAATGGGCCCCTGAGCTGTAGGCGTGGCAGCAGTGGGTGGCCCCAGGACTGCCTCAAAATGCAGACCCCAGTGGCCCCAGGCTGGCAGGCATAGACCAAGCCATTGCCGGGCCAGCTCACGTGCATGGATCCGGACTGTGCATGAGCTGAATCCTGCATAACCTTCAAACTTGGCATCCGTCTCCCCCTGCTAGCAAAGAAGTTCCACAAAGCTTTGTCTGCTTGTGTTCCCTGAGGCACCCCGGGAGTCTAGGAAAAGGTCCGGCGCAGGGTCAGTCGTGAGCACCCTGGTGAAAGAATGAAAGGGCGGTGATAATGAACGAGGCTCCCCAGGGGACACAGAGAAGCAAACGGCTCGGGCTCAGCGCAGCACAAAACAGGAGCTCAGCTAGGGTAGCAGACCCGGCCGCGGCTGCAGGAGCACTTGGCCGAGCGGCGAGCAACTGATCTCTGAGCCCTGGTGATCTGACTTCAGATGTGACAGGTTATACCCAGCCTGGTGTATCCCGTAAAACAAGGACCCTGGTCTAGAAAGTGGAGATCTGGGTCTAAGCCCAACATGGGCTGTGAATCGGCTGCAGGATCGTTCGAGAGTAATTACTATTTATCAAGTACTCACTTTCTCCCAGGTCACAGTATGAGTATAATTTACTGTCTCCGTCCATTTGGGCTGCTATAACAGAGTACCATAGATTGGCTGGCTTATAAACAACAGAAATTTATTTCTCACAGCTCCAGAGGCTTGGAAGCCCAAGGTCAAGGCGCCAGCAGATTCGGTGTCTGGTCCATAAACAGCTGTCTTTGTGCTGTGTCCTCACAAGGCAGAAAGGATGAGGGAGCTCCCTGGGTTCCCTTTATAAGAGCATTAATCAGATAGAGGAGGACAGAGCCCTAATGGGCTCCCAAAGGCCCTGCCCACTAACATCAACACTTTGAAGGGTAGGTTTAATAATGTATGAATATGGGGAGCAGGAGGCACAAATATTTAGTCAATGGTGTTTACAAACATCTTTTATTTCATTCTTACAACAATTCCTTGAGAGAGATATGATGGTCCTCATTTAATAGACAGGAATCTAAACTGAACCCAGAAATGTTCAACAGACCTACCCAAGTTCTCCTGGCTAAGAAGCAGCAGAGCTAGGATTTGAACTTACAACTTCTTCAGCCAAAGTCTAAAGCTCATAAAAACCACCCTAGAGCACCAAAACAGCTGAGTCTTAGTGGCCTCTTTTGTAAAATGAAAAGATTAGACTACCTGAGCTTTAAGGTCCTTCCTTGCCCATTGAGCTGTACCCTAAACACGTCAAGGTCAAGGAGAAGTGGTCCAGCCCAGACTTGGTCGCTAGTGACTGGATACTGTCTGGGACTAAAACACTTATGGTGTGCTGGTAGCCAGGTCTGAGTCACCAGCAGCCCCTGTCCAGCCCCGGGCCAATGAACATGAGTATCTCTATGCTGCCCGTGAGGACAGGCAGAGGACATCAGCCTGGCCAGGGTAGACGGGCCACCTGATGAAACTTGCTATGGGATCCTGAAGGCACACATGAAGACAGAGTGTCTCTGCATTTCCAAGTAACGGAATGTGATTGATGAAAGCCCGCCTACCCACTCACTTGAGAGCCTTAACATTTGCAGGTATAAGCGCAAGTGCAGACAAAGTCTGTGACTCGGATAATGCATCTCAAAGTCTCCACCATTGGTCCAGATCACCACCATCCCACAGAAATGTTATATGAGCCACCTACATAATTTTATATGGTCTAGTGAGTGGCCACACTTTAAAAAATAAAAAGGGGTGGAATTAATATGGATGACGTATTTACTTTAACCCAGTCGATCCACAATATTGTCAATGCGGTGTGTAATCCGTATAAAAGCATATTGAGACATCTTACATTTTATTTTTCATACTAGATCTGTGACATCGAGTACATATTTTACTGAGGGCACATCTCCGTTCAGAAGCCACACTTCAGGCGCTCAGTACGAATCAATATGAACCGTGGGAATTGCGGCCCACTGAATCGGACGGTGCAGGCCCAGCATCCGCCGGTGCTGATGGGGAACACACATATGCATGCACACGCTCACACCAGAGCAGCACAAATAACAAGGAACTCGGGCAGATCCCTATAGCTTCAGGACCAGCAAACAACCCAAGTTACAGCCCCACCCCCTGGCACCTGGGCGCAGGTGCACCGACCTGAATCCATGCACACAGAACGCAGACAAATGAGAGGAAGCCAGCCCTTGATGGGGGACAGAAGACATCCAGCTTGCTGCCCTTTGAAGTTCAGTTCACCTTCGGCTATCAAGAGTGGCAGGCCAAGGAAAAAAACACCAGAGGCCTTCAAACCATCGAGGCAAGAGGTCCAAGTTCCTTGGTCAGCTCCTTGGGAAATGAGATTTGTATGAGATTCAGGAGAGGGGAGAAAACTGTCGAAAAATCACAACGTTAACGATGTGTGTATTTAAGTGGTGTCAAACCACAGGAGCGTGGCATCCTAACGCATTAACAAAAGCCTTGGGCCCGTGCTCATTTACACTGAAAGTCATTGCTGCCTGAAACTGACTCATAGAAGCAAGGGGTGGGGACAACATGTGTGCTTTTCAAAACCGAAGGACTCGGAGGCTGCTGGGGGGACTGTGGGGGTTTTCCAGGGATGGGGTGGAATGAAACGGATTTTTGAAAGAGAAAGAAAGAAAAGAAACCCTTCCCAACCATCTTTGTAGGCTCCCCCATGCCACCCCACCACGCAAAGCACTGAAGGAAGGGTGACTTGTGGGCCCCCACCAGGAGAAGGGCTGGTACCTCCCAGGGCAGACATCGCAGGGGCCCAGCCCCCCCTGGCCACTCCCCCTTCAAGAGCGAACCACACGGACGATGCCTCAGAACTGCTCTCGGGGTGTGTTTACTCGCTGCGTTTGTGGGGCCGGGACTGAAGTCACATGGAAGGCACATGCAGGATGTGCTGTAATCATCTCCTGTTTATAATTCTGACAGAAGGATGGCAGAGTCGAGGATGGGATTGATCCGGTTCCAAATCTATTTCCTGGAGTCAGATTTAAAGGAGAAATGTTAAGGGCAAAGCCTCTAACGATATGGGTACGTCACAACAAGTTACAAGTTTATTTCTATTGGTGTTTGTCTGGATTTTTTAAATCTGTTGCTTTCTTCTCACACGTACTGCCCAGCCCCCACCAGAGCCCACGGAACGCTGAAAGCTGCCTCCTTCTAGTATATTCTTATCAAATTCAGAAAAATCTGAGTTTCTAAGAGTTCACTTACAGGACAACGGTCCCCTTTCGCTGTAATGCCTTTATTGGTTTTTCATTGTTATTGTTCAGATTTTAAGTGTTACCATCTGACCGTCTCGTTCATTCTCAGTGATGTTAAACACCCGTCCGATGCCGGTCTGGTTTCCCAGTTTCTCCCCAAACAACCACAGCCTCCCATGGATCTGCTCACATTTTCCGGCACGCCCGTGTAAGAAGTCGTTTTGAGGCCCGAGGAGTCTCTTGTGTGAGCTGGCCGTTCCCCTGGAGCTGACTCTGAGACCTTGTTCCTCTTTGTCTCTCTCAATTAGGATGGAATGTTGTACAGCTCTTGCCAGGGAGTAGATTTTCTGGGTGCCCTAGCACGGTGTTTAAATTCTGGTCACATGCCCCAGCTAGGAAAGCTGCCAGGCAATGAGGAAAACAGGTGAGCTGGAACGCCAACTCTTGCGATGACTGAGAGTAATTACGACCGTCGGCACCGCACTTTACAGTTTACAAAGTGATTCCGCGCTGGGTGTCTCGTTCAGCCTCACAACCATCCAGCAATGCTGGCAGGGTCTTCACCTTCTTTTTATAGTGAGGAAATGAGAGGCTAGGTTTGCTGAGACATCTCCCTAGGGTCACACGTGGAGCTCACGGCGGAGTTGGGCATGGGAACGGCTCTTCGGGCAAGAAACTCGACCCAGCTTTGTCCATGGGTCTTCTCCCAGAGACATCAGCAAGTAGTCCTGCCCGCTCCTTGGGACACTTTCGTCACGCAGTCAAACCTGGAGTGTAGGAGACGTGTTGAATCACAGTGGACGTGCCTCTTTTGCTTAACGTGTTTCGAAGTCTCTTCCCCCATTGCCTTTTGGTGCTGCATAGACAAAGCCATTCCAACATTCACCCAAAGTGAATACAACGGGAGGGAAAAAGCAGAATGTCAACCAAGTATGTGCTGAGGGTCCGCGGTGTGAGAGAAAACTTGATTATTACCATCAAGAGATTTCTATTGCTGGAACAGAAAAGCTATGGATGGTGGGGGACTAGATAGCCACACAGGGCACCAGAACCAGAGCCATCACCTGGTCAAGGTGTTAGACGAGGCCTGGGTTGGGGGAGAACCATGGAGATCGTGTGGAGAAGGAAGGTGAGTAATCCCTGGGTGGGGACTCCCCAGTTTCCCCCAAAGACAAGTCACTAGGCATGCTCACAAAAGACATAGATTCCTGGACTTGCCTCCAGAAAGCAGGAGACAGGCCTGATTAGCCTGTGCCCCTAGACGATCCCTAACATGGGGAAGGCAGTGAGCACCGGGAAGCAGGAGTCAGGCTTCACCGTGGGAGGGCTGGGGGGAAGGGCAGAAAACATGGTGAAAGCGATTGGGACAGGAGAGACATACAAGTTAAGTCAAGTACGGGAAGAAGGCTTAATTCCAAGTTGAGTGCAGAGATGGCAAGAAAGTGCAGAGTGTAAGGCAGATGGAGGGAGGGAAGGCTCGGCTCAAGGAAAGGACTCCTGATATGGGCCCTGAGACAGCAGCTGGGTGGGGCCCTCGCTCCAGGTGCCTCCCTCGCTGGGCCTGTCCTATAAGCCTGTCCCGGGGACCACGGCCAGCGCCTGTCCTCTCGTTTCCAGCTTGCAGAGCCAGCAAGGCAGTGACATAAATGATGAACACATGATTGTGCTCAACACCTGAATTGATTTTTCTTTATCACTGACTAAGCCCCAGGAGACCCCAGAGATTCTGTCCCAGAGAAAGCCTCTAGCAGCCACGGTGAAGGTGGAAAGCTTCTTGGTCTAGGGGAAGCCTGGATTCAAAGCCCAGCTCCAGGAGAACATCACAAGGCAAAAATCATGTCTTGGTCCTTGGTTTCTTCCTCAATTAAATAATAATAATACCTAACACTTACATAGCACTTACTACATGCCCAACATTGTTCTTTATAGCTTTGCATGCCTTCGGCCTTTTAATTCTCACAATTACCACGTAAGGAAGGTTCTGCTATCGTCTCTGCTTTACAGATAAGAAAACGGAAGCACAGAGAACTTGTCAGTTGCCCAGCAAGTCACTGACGGGGGCAAGATTCAAACTCGAGTGGTCTGGCTCCAGAGCCCAAACTTAACCACTGTCCCTACCTTCTCTCTAAGAGGAACGCTGTAGGCCAACACAGAGAGAGCAGGTGTACATACACATGAGTGCGTCAGCGTACATGGGGAGCGGGGAGGGGGATGCATGGGAGAGGAGAGATTTGGTGGTGAGGGTACCACAGTAGATTCTAAGACAGAAGACGTACGGTGCATTAGGAAGACTTCGTGAGACAAGTCTACCCATCTGCCGGAGAAAGCCCGTGGCAGAAAGGGGATCTGGGGTGAAAGTGCTGAGCACCCCGTGGGTTCATTGGTCCCATTTGGCAGGTGTTCAGTGAGTCCCTGGTATATGCCAGGCCCCGGTGCAGACATAGGAGACACGATGGTGAGCAAATGGGCACCCTCTCTGCCTTCATGGGGCTTACGCTGTAGCAGAGGAGACAGACACCAAAGAAAGCCAGCAAATGAAAAGTGATGAGCGTCATGGAGAATGAGAACTGGGTGATTTTAGCTGGGGCGGATGGGAAGGCGTGTCTCAGGTTGGGTGGCTCAGCTGTGATCTGAGAGGGCCGGGCGGGCACAGGAAGTGGAACACCAGCATGATTAGGGAGCACTGGATGGGAAGAGGTGGCGAAAAAGAGGGCGGGAGACGGACAGCACCCCGAGGTCCCCAGGAGGAGGCTTGAGAGCAATGCTGTGGGAAGACATTGAAGCCTTCAAGCAGGAAACAGACATTATCCAATTTATGCTTTAAGAAAAAAAATCTCTGGCTGCCTGTGCAGAGAGTTAGCCTGCAAGGACCCAGTTAGGAGGTTGTTGCTATTGTCCAGGCAGGGGAGGGTGGTGGCCGGGCAGGTGGTGCCTGAGGGGGTGGAGAGAAGGAACGTGACCGGAAGCCTATTTTAGAAGTAGAACTGAAAAGCGTTTTGTTCCCACCCCCATGGAAGACAGGTTGCATAGAGAGTGGCAGGATTTAGACCCCACGTGGATGTCTTATTTACCAAGCCTAAGTCCAAAGAGGAAGGTAAGAAAGACCACACGCTTGCACAGCCTGTACCGGTGGGGAGGACAGACAGATGCAAAGGTTCAGCCTGTTTTGGAAAAGTGGGTCTTTGCCACTCTGAAAAGTGGATGTGAGAGGCCAGGTCCTCTCAAGCACTTTCCAATGAATCGAATTTAGGGCAGCGATCCAAACAGAAACAATGGGTGTTCTGTGCAGAGCTGAGCAAGGTCCCCGTGTTTGGCGCTCAGGCAGACAGACAGCCGTGGTTACTGAGTGCGTCCTGGGGCACGGCGCCAAGCCAGGAGACCCCGGGCAAAAAGCAGGCTCGCAAAGCCTGGAAGGGGACATTGCCATCAGGGACAACACTGCCTCCTGAGAGCACAGGACAAGGGATGGGTACTTAGAGCCCCAAGGGGAAAGGGAAGTGCAGGGGCAGCTCCATCTGTGGGCATGGACTAACTGCCAGGGTCAGGGGCTTCTGGAAGTGGAGGAAAGCTGACATTGGCCTTAAAATTCTTAGTATTAGATTTCATTGTTAATAGAATTTTCTTTTAAATTTTTAAAAATTTTTTTAGAGAGAGAAAGAGTAGGGGAGAGGGGCAGAGAGAGAGAGAAAGACAGAGAACCTCAAGCAGGCTCCACACTCAGCACAGAGCCTGACATGGGGCTCGATCCCACAACCCTGCGATCATGACCTGAGCTGAAATCAAGAGTCAGGCACTCAACTGACTGAGCCACCCAGGCTCCCAAATATTCCCTTTAAATAAAACCAGAGGCCTTAGCAAATTATTTGCTGGCTTCCGAATCTTGTTCCCTCGTTTATTAACACCAGGGCTTCTCACACTTTAACATGCACTTGAATCATCTGGGCAACAGGTTAACATTCAGACTCTGGTTCAGTAGATCTGGGGTATGGCCTGAGATTCTATATTTTTTCTAAGATAATTCATTGTCAAGTTGGCTAACATACAGTGTATACAGTGTGCTCTGGGTTTTGGGGGTAGATTCCCAAAGTGGTTCATCGCTTACATACAACACCCAGTGCTCATCCCAACAAGTGCCCTCCTCCATGCCCATCACCCACTTTCCCCTCATCCCCCCATCAACTCTCAGTTTGTTCTCTGTATTTAAGTCTCTTGTGGTTTGCCTCCCTCCCTCTCTGTTTGTAACTATTTTTCTTCCCCTTCCTTTTCCCCATGGTCTTCTATTAAGTTTCTCAAGTTCCACATATGAGTAAAAACATATGGTATCTGTCCTTCTCTGCCTGACTTATTTCACTCAGCATAACAGCCTCAAGTTCCATCCACATTGTTTCAAATGGCAGGATTTCATTCTTTGTCATTGCCAAGTAGTATTCCGTTGTATATATAAACCACATCTTCTTGATCCATTCATCGGTTGATGGACATTTGGGCTCTTTCCATAATTTGGCTGTTGTTGAAAAAATGTGGAACGCTTCACGAATGTGCGTGTCATCCTTGCACCAGGGCCATGTTAATCTCTGTATCATTCCAATTTTAGCATACGTGCTGCTGAAGAGGGCACAAGAGGTTCTGTATGGTTTTTATGTTTATTTATTTATTTTGACAGAGAGAGCTAGAGACAGTACGCAGGGAAGGGGCAGAGGGAGAGAAGGAGAGAGACAATCCCACGAAGCCTCCACACTGCCAACACAGAGCCCGACTCGGGGCTGGATCTCAACAACCGTGAGATCGTGACCTGAGCCAAAATCAAGAGTCCGGCTGCTTAACCCACTGAGCCACCCACGCACCCCAAGATTCTGAATTTTTATTAGTTCTCTGGTGACCCTGACCTTGATACTACACTTCGAGTAGAGAGGCTCTGGCCCAGTCACATGTCCCTTTCACCTGCCATTGAGTCCCTTCCTCACTCCACTTTGACTTTAGAATAAAATTAGTCCATTGACAATTTATTGGAGTTCCGCTATATACAAGGCAATGGGCTGAGTGTTTTGAGAGAGAGAGAGAAATAAACAGAATACGATGTCACCTTGAAGGAAAGTGCAAACTGGCTTGGCGGAGAGATGGTTGCCAAAGCTATACAAGGCCCGCCTCCCCCAGGCCTCCTCCTGACTAGAATTACAATGCATTGCCCCGCGTAACCCCCCTTGCACCCTGAAACAGGAATTATCTCCATCTTACACACAAGGAAAACCAGGCTAGGGAAACTTAAGTTGATTTTTGCAAGCTCACACAACTATTGAAAAGTTGGATTTGGATTTAAATTTGGATCTGTCTGGCCCCAAAGTTCAAATTCTTTCCATGAAGCCATACGGAGGACATAGATCTAAGTATAAACACCCCCAAACACTGGGCCTCATGTGATAACGTGCAAACCGAGAAGCACAAACACCTTGCCGGAGGAGCTCTGCAGGTGGGGAGGTAGGCGATGGAAATACGGAACTGTAGCGTATTTACTCAGTTGAATTGGGCTGCCAGGAAAAAAAGCAGCAACAAACACTCCATGTTGAGAACGTTTTTTTTTAATGTTGCAGGAGAGAGATCGGTTTCCTTGTTTGTTCATAAATTCTCCTTTTATGGACTGCAGTGCCAAAGTCCAGGAGGCCACTTGCCCAGCCAAGAGAAGCTGGCATCTCTGGCTCGTGGCACCAGATGCGTCCAGATGTTTTGCGTGCAAGCACCCAGACGGAGGGCTGCCCCTCCCAGGAGCAATCTTCCATTTCACATCCGCCTTGGTCCGAACAGAGAGCAGAGCTCGCCCTGAGACCCAGGACGCGAAGGCGCGTCATACCCAGCACCGTCTGGCTAAATCGGCACCCCTGTCACGGTGAGCTTTCCTTCCACAGCCACTATCCCCTTGCAGGGCCTCTTGTTCCAAGCTCGGCCCTCCTGAGTACCCACGGACAGCCTGGCTCCCATCAGCCGCTGCCGGACTGACCACTAATGAGGAGCCCCCGGGGCGGCATGTCTGGGATTCAGAAGTGACTCCACTTTCTCTGCCGCTTAGTCATTGTTACTGGGATGGGGACAGGAAGGCCAGAACCCATGACCATGCGAGTCGCCGTCGCAAGAGCCTCACTTCTTTGCACTGCCACCCTCGGGGCTCCCCCTGAGCCCCGCGTTCCTGGACGGCGCCAGAATGTTCCATGTCATATTTGGAACAGGAAGGGCAAAGAGAAACAAGATGGTGTGTCATTAAACACTGAAATGCCTGGAAGTCAGCGCCAGAATTATGAGAAGGTTTTAGTCACATTCTCTATTTCTTGGACACTAATGCGGGCTTTCTATTTCCTGCATGGGACACCGTGAACTGAAACACGTTAATTAGGGAAAGCGCCCCTGGGAACGCTCCCAGACAGGCATCGCCTCCCAAAAGCACCAAGCAGCTTCCTCTCTGGACCTATCACTGTCCCTGATCCCTGTTTTGGGGACAGAAACCACAACAGGTCACCGGTGCAAAAAGGCAACTTGTGTGGGGGCATCCGCGCAGACTGGATCGCCCTTCGCCCTGAGGACGGGGCCTCCCAGAGCTATTTTCGCTCAGTCACACACGTCCCCGGGTGCAAACAGTATGTTCTGGCATCAAGTAAATGTATGAGGGACCTGAGCACCAGCATTTCTTCTGCCAAACGGTGTGGAGATGCTTTCTGGAATCACAGAAATCCATTTCTTTCCAGCAGCTGCTGACTACAGGGGCCGAGGATGACAGACACTTTAATACAAATTGAGCCCCTTCCATAATGAAACGAGCTGGGTTTTAGGGGCGATTTGTTTAAAAGCCACATCGTAAATCAGCTGTCAGTTCTTCTTTATTCCAGGCCTGGCTGGCTCACCTTTACACCAAATGAATCGCATCTGAAACTTGACCTCCCAGCCCCAGAGCCTGCTGGAAACAACACGCGCTCAACGACTTCCAGTCAAAGCAGCAAGAACTTAAATCGTTCCACATTTTTAATAAATGGGCCAGGAACCCATGGGGTGACTCCCATTGACCTTGGTGCTCAACATATTGATCAGATGAAGAGGACAGAGATGGGTCTGCAACTGGCAGATTTGGGAGAACATTTGCTAACATTGGACAATGCCAATTCATGTTCTTAAGTACGACCAGAGTGAGTCTGAGCCTGCAGAAAGGCCCAGAAACATTACATGAATTGCCAATAACAGCTCAGCTTGGGGGTGGGGGGAGGAGTGGAAGTACTTCCACCTGAAAGCTGGAGCTTTCTGCGAAGAGTCGGGCCTCAGCGACTCGTCCCAGCTTCTTGGTGCTCTGATGCTAAAAGAGAAATCTGATGATTCAGGAAGAAGGGAATTTGGAGCTCAGCGGGACAGGGCCTCAGAGCTGATGCCCTAAGCTGGCCTTGTGAAGCGCTCTCGTGAGCCAGGCCTGTGCTAACCACCGCAGACATGCAGATAATGGAGTCAAGCTCCCTCCTCATGATGAAGATATGTTACAGTTTAACACAATGAACAGCTACTATAGGCCGGTGCCAGATCAGGGATACAATAAGGAACAAGATGTATGGCCCCTTCTCCCGAGATGCGCAGCGCCCAGCGTGGGACACAGAGGTGAAAGCAGAAAGTGACCGCTCGGTGTGGGTGGTAGGGACTATGACAAGGTGCCCCTGAGGCCCGCGGGAGGACCACCCAGACATGGGTGCTCAGGGACATCTCTGCAGAGCAGGGGGTGTTCAACAGAGGCCCAGCACTGAGCAGGGCTCACCACATGGGGGTGGGGACCCAGGGGAGGGGCACACGGCAGAGCTGAGAGGAGGCCTGCACCTTGCAAAACTACAGGGAACACAGTAAGATTCGAGGATAAAATGTGGGTACAGGTGAGACAGAGAGCGGATAGCAGGCGGGGCCCCTGTGCACAGCGCACAGCAGGGGCGTCATAGCCATGGGAGAGGAGCATTATGGGTACAGAGAAGAGAGCCACAGAATTCTCTGAGGATGGCCTGGAGAAGTTTTTGCAAACACACACACACATACACACAAACACCTAAATGATGGCTAGGCATTTACCAGAAGAAATGAGAAGACAAACACCGTTCCGGGCAGGGGCAACAGCATGTACAAGGGTGTGGGGATGCTGAAAATGAGCTCTAATCTCTCCCTCGAGCCCAGGCAGGGTCCAGAATGAGCAACACACCATGTACCAAATTCTGTTCTGCAAGGTCATATCAAGGTCAAGGTTATGAATCCTCAAGCTCCAGAGAAAGTGGAGGGGACCGACAACAAGCGATGCTTGCTTACGCAGGCCAGGGTCCTTCTGCACAGGGACCCTCTTGTGGAGAAGAGCCTACATTTCCAAAATCAGAAACATGGCCCAGCCAACTGGAAACATTTCAGGGGGAACCTCAGGGCAGAACTTGAGGGGGAATCACTGCTTTGGGGAGGTTCCTATCAGAACCTCCTTGCCTCGTGAACAAAATAGAAATACCCTCAATACCAGGACCGTCCAAGGTTATGCCAGTGTGACATGTGGCACTCCCTCTGCACCAGGCACTGCGCAGAATGCTCCAAAGGCCGTCTCATTTCACTTCTCATCAGCCCGACGAAGGGTTCAGGCTTCTGATCACTTTATAGATGAAGAAACTGAAGATAATGCCCAGCCCAAAGTCTCAGGGCAGTCCATCAGGGGAAGGACAAGGACCCTCCAGCCACATTTCCCACCCCTCTGGCCCACTTCTCCCTATAGACAGGTGACAGCATCCCCAAACCATCTCCCACCATGTCACTGGAGAAAAACACGGAGACCAGGAAGAAACTGATTATCTCATACAAATATGTGTGCCCCAAAGAGATTACTGCACCTGCCTTTTGACCTTCCCAAGAAATGAATGGCACCCAACTCTCCTCAATTTACTAAAAATAAAGATGCCTCTTCCATGAGGCATCCAGACCATTTTGCATGTGAGATGCCTTCATTCTCCTTTCCTTCCGTGTTCCTCGAGATGCCCATTTTACAGGCGAGGAAATCAAGACTCAGAGCCGTTAAGTATCTTTTCCAAAGTCTCGCTGTTACTAAAGTGCTCAAGTCGGGACTCCAACTAGGGTCCTTCTGACTTCAGGAACTAAGCCTTCCTGTAGCACCTGCCACCACGAGGTGGGATGGAAGGGAACTGTGGATCTTCCCAGAAGGAGAGTCCCCGTGGCCAGTGAAAGAAAGCTAAGTACCCACTATGCAAGGACTTTCACTAAGAGAAAGGAACTAGTTTATAAGGATGCTGACAGGTGTGTTCTGCCAAACACAGGTTCTTCCACAAAAGAAAAAAAAATGAAAGAAAAATCAGTGCCAAAAGAGAGAGGAAGAGAACATCTGCAGATGAATAGAATGCTTGCTCTATCAGCCAAACTCACAGCTCAACTTTCCACCCTCAGATGCCATTGTTGGAAGGTCACTCTTACACTGAGAATCCTCATAATATAAGACAAGATAAATAAAGCATGGGGGAGGATGGGGCCCAAGAGACCTGGGCTGGACTCGCAAGACGTCGCTTGGGGAGGGGTCTGAGGAAGGAGGAACCCATCTGTGTAGACTTGCATGGACCGAAGCTGCATTTTAGTTCATGCCCTGCTGCATAGACTCAAGAGCTTCCTGGAAATCTTGGTCAGAGCACTAAAAGGTGATGTCAGAGAGCCAGCACTGGAGAGAAAGGAGGCCTGGGTTCCAATTCCAGGAGTTACAGAATCTCCTCAGTCCTTCATTTTCTTTGTCCGAAACGTGAAAAAAATCGGACCCGATTATCTCTGGGGCCTCTCCTAGTTCAAAAGCATGTGATCATGACTCTACCAGCTTTCTCTTCATAGTCTTGATGTGAATGAGAGAGAGTATCCCGTGTAACCAGAACCATGAGAAGGTATTATAAAGAGGTTGGAACCTAAAGATGAGTTCTACCCACACCATGGCCTTTCCCAAGACTACAGCTCTGGTCACCAACCTACACAACACTGAAATCTCCTCTCCCACGTCTGCACCCCCTTGCTCTGAACTACACCCTTGTCCCTTCCTGTGCCTGCTGGGCCAGTGGGGGTTGAGTGCTTGGAGAAGAGGGAGAGCCCCCAACGTCAAGATGAAGATGCCCCCAAGAAGGCAGAGAATTAGCCCTGGGATTGCGACAATACATGTGGTCGTTAGGAGCAATGGGTTCTGGGCAGGCCAGGACTCTCTTACAAGCTATGTGATCTATGGAATTTCGCCTCCCTTAGCCTAAGTTTCCTGAGATGAGAGACAATGGTGATGATACTATGAATGGATAACAAATAATCTTTCTCATAGGGTCATTGTGACGATCAAATACATACAAAAACCCTAAGGCTCAGTCAGTGAAGCAAGTGGTGCTCCCAGGGCAAGACCACGGGCAGTGACCAGAGATCTAGGAGCAGGGCTAGGGGCTAGGGTGTGTGTGGAGCTCCGTACCCACTCCCAGCGCTTTGCCTACAAGAGTCCCAAATTGCTACACATTTGATGGAAGGAAGAGGAAATATGAAGTACGTACGTGGGAAAGGGTTCAGCCACTCAGGCAGGGCTAGAGATCCCACCAGTCACCACCCAGAAGCGAGAGCCCCATGGGGCTATGGAGACGGGGGAGTCTGAAGAGGTAACTCTTTCCTGACTTGACCAACTTCCACGGAAAGTGAGTCAGGACAACCCCTTCAAAGGAGGTCGTAGCCCCCTGAGGCAGGGGCCTTTCCTGGGCACGGCTGGGTCCCTAGCACCCAGCCTGGAGCTGGCACATCGTGAACTCTGATTAAATACTTGCTGACTTGAGTGAATGATTGGAAATAGAAAGGCTGGGGTGCCTGGGTGTCTCCATTGGCTGAGCGTCCGACTTCGGCTCAGGTCGTGATCTCACAGTTTGTGAGTTCGAGCCCCATGTCGGGCTCTGTGCTGACAGCTCAGAGCCTGGAGCTGCTTCAGATTCTGTGTCTCCCTCTCTCTCGGCCCCTCCCCTGCTCACACTCTGTCTCTGTCTCTCTCTTTCAAAAATAAACATTAAAAATTTTTTAAAAATGAAAGAAAGAAAGAAATAGAAAGGCTAATGGAACAGAAATCCCAGTGAGCAAGTGAAACAGGGGGCTGAGGACCTAACCTGACTGGATTGGCCTCCACACCAGGGAGGTCCTAGAGGCTGGGTGACTGGGAAAAACTAAGCACAGTGCTTAGAGAAACCAGAGCTGAGAGAAGAAAGGGTCAGTCTGTGAGTCACCTGTCCTTCAAACCCAGGCCCTGTCTGAGGAGGGAGCCGAGGAATGTAAAACCGTGAGTCAGCAGGTTATCTGTGTTGCTACCTTCTGAGTCACCTCCTGACCCCCTGCGGACCTGCCCTCCTGTGTGACAGGGCGTGGGGGAACGTGCACGGCTGTGTGTTTATATCTATACCCACACACTCAGCAGACACCAGCAGCCAGGATGAGTCAAGAGCTTCTCTCACGTTTTATTTAAGCCGTGTTACTGGGCTGTCCTGTCAGTGACTCACTGCTTACCTGCCCCTCCCCCAGGAGAAGTGCCTTCTGACAGAGGTGAAGCCTGGCATGCCTCACGGTGTGTCAGGGGCCAAAGGGCTGCTTACTAGCCAGGTCCTGTCTGTCTCCAGGAGCCACGTGCTTCCAGGCTCTCTGTGCTGCCCCAGTGAAAATGAGGTCCCAGCCAAGGCTGAGCCTGGTGCTTACCCTCAGCCCTCCAGGGAACTCTCTCCCCTTCCTCAAAAAGCCCTCCCTAGTCTGTCCCTCTCTTCCCCTTACCTGTGTCTGTTTCGTCTCCTCGGGCATAACTGTAGAAAAAGCAGCTCTTCCATGGCCATTGCAATCTATTACCAGAGAATTCTTGAGGGCCCCAGTGCCTTCCAATTCCCCTCCCCCATCCTACTAGAAGAATATCTAGTAAATCATTCTTCTCACCACTGAAATCATTCCTGACATTACTACCACATTAACCTTCCTCAGATGTAGCTTATTGCTCAAAAACTTCCATCTCATACCAAATTCAGTAAAAATGTGTCTTCCTAACACTGTGCATAGTGTGTGGCCAGCCACAGGCAGGGTGAGAAGAAGGAACTTCCATGTAGCTCTGGCCACAGCCAAGTGTCCAGGGGTGAGCCCCTGACCTAACCTGGGCTAGTCGGAGTCTCTTCCATGAAATTCTGAATAGGGGCTCAGGAATTCCAATCTCTGTCTGGACGAAAGGCTTAAACAAGGAAGCTGTAAAGACTCAGGAGTGTGGGGGGGCCCATTTTCCCATGACATGATCAGCAAAGCTTAGAAAGCAGCTCCACAGTGAGAGCAGGATAGAGCTAGCACGCACAGAGCAGCCAAAGGGACAGGGAAACCTATCGCCCTGTCCCCTACAGTCCCCAGCTGCCAGGCACAGTGTTACCCTAAAGTACTTTCTCCATGTCAGTATATAAACATGGAGGGTGGTAAATGAAACAGCTAAATGTCCACTTATAGTAGAAAGGTTCATTAGAAAAATATTTAAAATGACATGGTATATAAAATAATATTTTAGAAAAAAGTTTCCAAGGAAGGAAGAAATTCATTCAGACTAATTTTACTGAGCACCTACTATGGACCGAGCATTCTGCTTCACTTTGCATTCGAATTTCCAAAATCAGGTAGGCATGAGCCACACATGAACAAGCTTGAAAGAGAGAGAGAGAGAGAAAGGAAGGAAGGAAGGAAGGAAGGAAGGAAGGAAGGAAGGAAGGAAGGAAGGAAAGAAGGAAGGAAAGAAGGAAGGAAGGAAAGAAATTTATGGTGTCTGAAATGTTTTTCATTCTCTTTTTTTTTCATTTTTTAGGTTTATTTATTTATTTTGAGAGAGAGAGAGAGAGAGCAGGGGAGGAGCAGAGAGAGGGAGAGAGAGCATCCCAAGCAGGCTCTGTATTGTCAGTGCAGAGCCCGATATGGAGCTCAAATTCACCAACTGTGAGATCATAACCTGAGCCGAAACCAAGAGTCGAATGTTTAACTGACTGAGCCTTCGAGACACCCATTGTTTATCATTCTTCTTACAGGTGACTGTTCATGATCTGAAAATGATCTCCAAAGGCCTCGTTTACAATTATACTCATCACTGACACTTCTTGCCCTGACTTCTTGTAGGAAAGGCAGGATTTTGCAGGTGCAGTAACCTATTAACTGGATTTAACTCTACCCTGGAACCTTTTTTTTTTTCAACACTTATTTATTTCAGGAAAACAGAGCACAAGCATGGGAGAGGCAGAGAGAGAGGAAGACACAGAATCCCAAGCAGGCTCTGGGCTCTGAGCTAGCTGTCAGCACAGAGCCCGACGCAGGGCTCTAACTCACGAACTGTGAGATCATGAATGACCTGAGTCCAAGTCAGAGACTCAACTGGCTGAGTCACCCAGGCGCCCCTACCTGGGAATCTTAATAATGGTTCATAATTTTTGCATTAATTAAAATTTACAGGTGTTTAAAGTTATTAATTGCCTTAGAACATAACGAAGCTGGTTTACTATGGACAAATAAGCTCCTAGTCATGGTAAGAGGATCTCTGGAAGCATCCATTGTCTGTCTGTCTGTGTCTGTGTGTCTCTCTCTCATGTTTTTGGTTCCCAGATGTGGAATCCTAGGAGGAAAGGAAAGTGGGGGGAGACCAGAAAAGGGAAAGAGAAAAAATGGATGTTCTCTGAGAAGTCCTTTTACAATAGCAATAAAAATAGCTAGCTTTTATTGAGCATTTCCTATGCTGTTGAGGTCACCCACTGAGCTAGTGCTCTCCAAATGTACCTTCTGCAATCGTCAGGAAGAGCCTGAAAGATGGGCATGGTCCTCACACTCCAAAGAGGAAGAAGCTGAGGTCTGAGTCTACTAGTAAGTGGCAGGATCACTAAATTCAGAGCGGGGTCCTTAATCGCCAACTCTGGGGACTCCTCTGACTCATATGGATATCGGGGCTCAGCCGAGCTCTGGCGGAATCACTCGGCCCCGCACCCATCAGCCAATCCGAGCTCCAGCCCGGGCGGTGGAGGAGGAACCGTCTCACCAGCCTAACGACCAGGAGCTCAGACCCCAGCACCTTTCCCGGCATCTGTTTGTCAGGCCCACTGAGCGCCGAGCTTAACAGCATCCTCTTCATCAGGGTCCTGGAGTCCAGAGCTCTCGGGAAGGTCCTGAATGGAAAAGGAACTGCCAACCAGGCCACTGTCCCCAGAGCCTAGGCCTCAATGTAAAAGGGTTAAATTGCTCTTGAAAAGCCAGAAACCAAAGAGACAGGGTCCCCTCATACTCCTTTTCCCAGAGGCCCCTAAATGTCCCCAGGGAAGCAGGGGCCCCTGCAGCGACCCATCTTGTTTCGATTGTCCTGAAAATGTCCCCATCACAGCCCAGAGCTGGGGGGGGGGGGGGGGGGGGGGC
>NW_027527549.1:2024464-2088467 GCF_008692635.1 Crocuta crocuta | reverse complement strand
GGCGGCGCACAAGAGGCGCATCCTCCCTCTCCGGGCAGAACACACAGTGCCGTGCGGAGAGCCTACTCACTGCACTCGAGGCTATGACACTCAAGAATGCTTTCATACTTGCGCTTTGCTGCCTGAGTCCTTCTGGAATGCACGGACTTTGTCCCTTTGATCACTAGCATGGCTGCTCGGAGGGGCCAGGCAGTGGCGTTCGCAGCTTCTTCTGTCTTCATTCTCTGTCGATCGAGCCTCCGCCCCCGAGTTTTTGGACACACTTCTGCCGTTCTGCGCTGGTGGTCAGTCCCTCCTCCTGCCCTGTCACCTCCCCCCACCCCTCAGAGTGGCCCTGGACGGCCAGACAGCAGGCCACCCGTGACCTCCCTCCTCTTCTCCGGGCACCTACCCACTGTTCCCTGCACCCCCAGGACAGGGGCCCAACACCTAGATGCTTAGAAAGAAGCAACTGGTTAATTGGCTGGTTGTTGGTGTTGGTTTGGGGTTTTTTTTTTTTCATTTGTTTTAGCTTTTCATCCAGATGTTGGTGTCATGTAGAACCAGCCTGGAAGTCCTGTGTTTGTCATTCCATTCAGAGTACGTCATGATAACTAGAAGAAATAAGGCGCTGTTTGTCCTTTCTAGCACCATTGCCAAGAACAAGACCTGGGGGCCTACCCTACCCAAAGAAATTCAGTCTCTCTCTCCCTTTTTTGTTTTTTATGTTTATTTATTTTTGAGACAGAGAGACAGATCATGGGGGTGGGGACAGAGAGAGGGAGACATAGAATCGCAAACAGGCTCCAGGCTGACAGCACAGAGCCCAATGCGGGGCTCAAACTCACAAACCATGAGATCACGACCTGAGCTGAAGTCGGACGCTTCATTGACTGAGCCACTCAGGCACCCCACCAATCTCTTTTCAAAAGGGAGAAAGGAAGGAGGGAAAAAGAGGTAACGGCAAGATTTTGGAGTCCGCTTAACAGTGGGATGAATGGGGGCCCCAGAGATACCAAGTCCTCATCCCTGGAACCTACAGTGCTGCCTCGTTGGGAAAAGGTATCTTTGCACAAGTGAGTAAGTTAAGGACTTTGAGATGGAGATGTCGTCCTGCATTGGTAATCCAGGGTGGGCGCCAAGTGCCATCACACGTGTCCTTCTAAAAAGGAGGCGCAGGGAGGAGACCTGACACACACAGATGAAAAAAATGCCGTGAGAAGATGGAGGCAGAGGCTGGAGTGACACAGACACAAACCAAGGGATGAAGCAGCCACCGGAAGCTGGAAGAGATGACAAGGGAGCCTCAGGAGGAAGTATGCCCTGCGGACTCGGTTTGAGACTTTGGCTCCCGGAGCTGTGAGGGAATACATTTCTGTTGTTTTCCTCCGCCAACTTTGTGAGTTAATAGCAAACCCAGGAAACTAAGGCGATGCCCCCTTCCAAGAGCCACTGCAGACGAGCCTGGAGATGGAGGTAAAAAAAAAAAAAATGGAAGAGGGAGAATGGACGGTAAGATCTTCTACACGTGGAGCTGAGTGAGGGAGGGGCCCTTGTTGGCCCTGCCAATGGGTCGGGTGGCTGGCTCAGCCAGCCCTGTGTGTTTCTAAGAGAGGAGCACAAGGGAAAATAGTAAATACAAGATCAACACCCCTCTATCTAACTGGGTTTGGCCCTGAAACTCCACTGCACAACCCCTAAGGAGCTGGGCCAACACACAGTCCCAGTTTAATGGCCAAAGGGCCTTACCACCTCTGGGCAGCTGTAGAAGACCAAAGAGTTGAGCTCCCCCAAACCTGTGTGGGTTGGTAAACACACCAGCTCATTGTCCTCAAAGCCCTACCCATTAGGAAATGTGGCTCTGTGTTCTGAACCGTGACTAACCTAATTAACAACTTATCCTCCCCGTCAGATCCAAGAAGGGAAGTGGAAATAGAGCTGGGATCATCCTCACTTACAAATGGGAACAATTTGGGAACCACAACCCCCTGGGACTGTTGATTGAAATCTCTATTTTGGGACATAGGTGATGGCAGTGAATCACCATTCTGTCCATTTCTGCTTCCTTCTCTCATCTCCACCAAGGGAAGGGGATACAAGCCAACTTCCCTGGATGCTTACCTTATGCCATGTGCTATTCTAGAGACTGGGTCATAGAGCATTAGCTGGCCAGACACAGTCCCTGCCTCCACAAAGGACCATAAATTCCCTTCGGGCTTATTAAGCCTTCCCCACTCCACAACACAGTCCAAGGGGATTCACTCCAAGCTTAGTCCCTCCCACCTTCCAGTACCCTCCAGATATGCTCCCCACCGGGTGCCCTGCTGGTCTGAAAACCTGAGAACAACAGCTCTAAAAAGAGCCACGGCTGAAGGGTATGAGAACCAGATAAAGTAAACTTCTGTGAAGAGCACAAAACACTTTAAAATTACAAGGCATTTTTAATTGTAATCTATAACCAGTTGGGTCAGAGGATCAGAAAAATTGGGCTGCTGAGGCCAAAACTTTGCGGTCTCATTAACTGCATTTATTCTCATGTCACATCCCAGACTTAAGCCCCAAACAGCTGATTAGAACCAATAGAAATCAGCTGACTCCCATCTATCTTTTTTGAGGACCGGCCAATAGCACTGGCTTCCTTCACAGAGGCTGGCGTGTTATTTTTGAAACATGACGAGAGAACAAAAAGAGGACATTTTGCAAGGCCCAGGGGGATCCAAGTGTAGGAATCAGCAAGCTATATATCTAGAGGTGAAGGAGAAAGAGGAAAAGGAGGAGGGGGAGAGGGAGGGGGACGGGGAGCGGGAGGAAGGGGAGGCAAATATTTCTAACTATGCAAAGGTTTGCTATGGTTATTATGAATTAGAGCTGGGAGCTCTGTGAGTAACTATTAAAGGAAACTTTTCTCGTTATTTGATCGGCATGTCCATGAGCAAACAGTAAAGGTGAAGGTAGTGGAAACCAAAATAATTGTTCCAACTTATATTACCCGTCTTTTGAAATTGGAAAATTAAATCTAATTGCTTAGCGCTAGTCAAAACAAGTGGGTTCTGGGGCACCTGGGTGGCTTAGTCGGTTAAGCGTCCGACTTTCGCTTAGGTCATGATCTCGCGGTTCGTGGGTTCGAGCCCCGCGTCGGGCTCTGTGCTGACTGCCAGCTCAGAGCCTGGAGCCTGTTTCAGATTCTGTGTCTCCCTCTCTCTCTGACCCTCCACTGCTCATGCTGTCTCTCTCTCTCTCTCTCCTAGAAATAAATTTAAAAAATAAAAAAAATTAAAAAAAAACAAGTGGGTTCTGACACATCCCATGGGAAGTGGCACAAAGCTGTCCCATCTAGGGTCTGTGGTGACCTGGGTGGCACACATCCGAACCAAGCATCTCTATCCCTCCAGCCCAAGCTCATCACTGATACCCCAGGAACTTCCCACCAGACCACAACCCATTGGGAAGAACAGCCATTGCTTGGGTCACAATGAGTGGAAAGGGAACCACAAGAGGAGACCCAACAATAGAGAGAAAAAAGAAAAGAAAGAAGAGGATGGGACAGAGATAAAAACAGAGCAGAACATGTAATTTGAAGGAGAAAGCTGGGACAAGCCACTTCAGAGGGTTGGTTGAACTGAATGAACTGAAGATGAAGGCCAGTGAAACATTCTCATCACCAGGGGCTTCATCTGGGTAAATTATGTCCTGACAGAACAGCCCGTCCAAGAGGTCACTTAGGTCTTTCCCAGTCACACATTTGCTTGCTCATTCATTCAACAGCAGTGTAGAACATGCGGGGCCCTGGGCTCAGTTCTGAGGAGGTAGAAAAATGAGCACAAAGCTGAGGGTAGAATCTCGTAGAGACACAAGACACGAAGGTAAACGTACAGAATCAGAACACTAGTGTGACCCTCCTGCAGGAAGAATGGAGCTTTGATGGGTGCATTTTTAAAAATAAACGTTTTGGGGGCACCTGGGTGGCTCAGTTGGTTAAGCATCCAGCTTCAGCTCAGGCCATGATCTCAGTCTGTGGGTTCAAGCCACACGTCGGACTCTGTGCTGACAGCTCAGAGCCTCGAGCCTGCTTCGGATTCTGTGTCTCCCTCTCTCCCACTTGCACTCTGTCTCCCAAAAATAAATAAACATTAAAAATTTTTTAAGAAACAAATAACTTCAGTTTTTCTTATGCCGTCTCTCCAAACAGCCTTAGTGAATCAGTCATTTCTCCATCCCCAGATGAATCTTGAGCTGGCCCCAAAACATTTTCAGTCTCTCTCAAATAATGTGTTCTATTAAATATAAGATATTATATCTAGTACGCTGTAATAATTGATCAGAATTAGGGGCTGGGGGGGCGGGGCAGTAGAGGAATAAACAGAGAGGAAACATGCAGAGAAGCTTGAGAACCCAAGGAAGTAGAGCATCATGGAAGCCAAAAAAGACAGACTCTTAAGAAAGAAGGAGCAATCAGGTGCTGAAGAGAGGTCCTGATAGAGGAGAGGAACAGGGCTTGGCTGTCAGCAGATCACTTGTAACCTTCCAGAAAACAGTTGAGTAGAGCGGCAAGAATGGAAGCCCCCATGGAATAGGTTAAGCGTTGAGGATGTGGCCAGAAAATGGGTCCACCAACTTAGACCCCTCTCTTGAGAAGCTGAGTGGTAAACAGAAGGAGAAAAATAGACTGACATCCTAAAAGGGTAGCAGCAGATTCGAGGAAAGGGATCTAGGGTTGGGAGTATATGGTGGTCAGCTTCTAAAAGGTTCCCCCAAATCCCTCCTACTGATACTCACCCCCCTGTTTAATCCCATCCCTGTGTGTACGGGCTGGACCGGTGATTCACTTCTAACGAACGGAATGCAGGGAACGTGATGGGATGTCATGTCTGAGATTAGGATACAAAAGCCCATGCCTTCCCCTGGCTTTCCTCAGTTTGCTCATGCCGACAACGCAAGCTCCAATGTTATGGGCCACCTGTGGAGAGACCCACGTGGCCAGAATCTGAGAATGACCTCCAGCCAACAGCCGGCAAGGAAGTAGGGCCCTGCAGCCAGCAGTCCACGAGGACCTGAGTGTTGCTAACAATGACACAAATGCACTGGAAGCAGATTGAGCTTGAAGCGCTTGAACAATAACTGAGCCTCGATGTGGACAATAGCCGCCGCCTCTCACAGCCTGTGAGAGACCCCGAAGCACAGGGCTCAACTAAGCCACCTCCTGAGTTCTAACCTACAGAAAACTGTGAGATGAGAAATGTTGCTTTAAGCCACTAAAATTAGGATAATTTGCTACACAGCAATAGGGATCTAACACAGAATGGCTATGGGTTTTTTTTTAATGTTTATTTATTTATTTTGAGAGAGAGAGAGAGAGCACGTGCACATGCATGTGAGCAGGGAAGAAACAGAGAGAGAGGAGAGAAAGAAACCCAAGCAGCCTCCACACTGTCAGCACAGAGCCCGACACTGGGCTCAATCCCACGAACGATGAGATCATTACCTGAGCTGAAATCAAGAGTATGACACTTAGCCAATGGAGCCACCCAGGTGCCTCAGGAGGGGTGTCTTTGATAAGGGATGCTGGCAGACGATTCCAGTGTCAAATTTTGTTGTCCTTAAGAATTATCTTGGAGTCTGTGAAAATGCAGATTCTGAGCACTAGACCCAAAAATGTTTATTTCGGCACTGGGGATATAGCACTAACTGGACAGCACTCTTTGGAAAAGAACCCAAGAAATCACCCCTGTGAAATACTGGGCATGATTCTGACACATGTGGGGGATGAAAGGCTGCATCCTGTGGGGGAAAAAACACTGAGATACAATTCAGAGATGGGGGTCTGAAGGTTCTAGAGCAGACACAGCAGGAATTCAGGAGGAAGATGGCCTTCAAGTCTTGATATCTTCCTCCAAAATGCAAGGAAGAATCTAACTATGGGGAAAGGCACAGAAATTTTGAGATGGGAAGAGGGAAAAGCCTCCGTCATCTCTGAAGGAAGGACAAGGAGCCATGTAGAGACTGAGGAAGTGGGGGTATCATACAAGGTTTGAAGAGAGAAGAAAGGATTGGGAAGAACTAGGCTCCTTGAGGAAGCTATGGGGGGTCAGTAATAATTTTTTAAATAATGGTAAAAGGAAGGCAAGGACCAGAGGATGACTAATGAGCATAATTTGGAGGAAAACAAAGGAGCACGCTGCCCTCACTCTCCTCACTCTATGAGCCATCACTAGTGGGAGGAGGAAGGTCTCTGCTGGAAGAAGTTGTGGGAACAGTATCCAGGGAGAAGGCCACTTTCTGCTGTGATAAGGAGGCAGAAAGAAGGCTTTAAGGAAAGGTGAGGGAGGAGCTTGTCCTCAATAATACAAAGGTTCTCCTGGGCTCAGCAGAAGAGTCCCATAGAGGGGAAGTAAAGGGGTCCTGGGTGGGACTGGGACTGCACTGGATAGAAAATGAGGAGGACAGGGGGCACTGCCCGAGGAGGTAAAGGCTGAAGATGGGCTAGAGATTCCCGATCATCATGGGAGGACAGAGCAAATACCAGATATGTTCATTGAATTGACTTGTCCCCATAATCTGAGTTAAATATTGATCGGTCATCAACATCCACGGCTCCTCTAAGACCAGCTCCAACATGAGGGCGGATAGTGCGTGCCCCTTGCAGGGAGGCCTGCCTCTGAGAGCTGGTTCAGATCTCAGGAAAGCATTACAACATGTCCATACTCAAAATGAGTAAAGTCCTATATCGATTATTTACAACACCCCCACGCATCTCATACAAGCACTTGCCTGTAGTTAAGCTGATATGGAGGAAAGATCCCTAGGCTGGGGGTTTAGAAACCTGAGCCCTTGTTCCAGTTCTACCCCGAAAGTCACGCGATCTTAAAGAAGTCATGCTATTCACCTCCGACACCATTTGTAGAGTGAGGGGGCTGAACCGGATGGCCCCTCAACTCCCTTCCAGCTCCAACATTCAAAGAGCCTGAAAACATGCAAACCTAAACCAGGGCTAGGAATTGTGTGGTATTGCTTTTGGAAATTTAGCTTCCAAAAAAAAAAAAGAAAAAGAAGAAGAAGGAAAAAGTTTGAGCCCTTATCTGTAACAACCTGGAGACTTCCTATCCATTGGTAGTCCCTGTGGGAAATGTTTTGAAATAGTGGACATTCCGTGAAATGAAATTGGGGATTAATCTGCATAGGGGCTGAAGATTTTCTGCATGAGGTTTCCCAAGTGTATGAGAAATCTTTATCCAATTGGATGTGGGGCAGATTCTCCTCGGAAGCATCCTGTTTGCATTGTCAAGGCAGGATTTGGTAGGGAAAAAAGCCCAGATATCTTGGACTTACTCATAAAGCTGTTGGGGAAGATACACTGACAATGACTGATGAATCACGTCTGGGTCACCCCATGTCTAAGATTTTAAAGAATCTCCAAGTATTGCCACACACACATCTGCACGCATCTCACCACCAAAACTATAAGGCGGATTGTGAAAGAACTTCCATTCACATGGAGGAAGTGAAAGTGGGACTTTCTCCCGACCTCCAGCGTCCCTGAGGAATGCTCTCTCTCACCACCACTTACTTCTCTGATGGAAACCCTGAGGTCATTTAGTTCCATATTACATCTTGGAAACTCAGGATAACCCAATAGATGTCCCAACTCATACCCCCAAACTTTACACGAGAGAGAAGGGATGAAAAACAGACATGGAAACTTCTTTCGATTTCCAAATGCAGGAATTTTGATTACCCTGGCCAGGCCCTTGGGACTCTGCTTACTTTTTCACAACACATTACCCGTAAAAATCAAAACACCCTTTACAATGGTACACTGTATCTTTTTAAAATATTTTATCCTTTTTTCCCAATCATTCAACAAATATACATTTAGCACTGGGCTAGGTGCTGGAAGGGAACTCAGTAACTAAGCTCTGAATTAAGTACGATGCAGTAAAATAAATTCTATAATAGTGGCATGTGGAAAGGGGTTTGTAATTAAGTCTGCCTCAGGGTAGGGAAGCTGAGGAAGGTGAGTCTTAAACAGTGAGTAAGAATGTGAAGATGAGTCAGAGCTAGCCAGGGGATGGATGGGATTGAAGGGCATTTAAGGCAAGAGAAATGGGGTGGAGGGGGTTGGGGGTAGACAGGGAAGTGTGAGATGACCGGAGCAGTATTTGGAGACCTCCTAGTAGTCTAATGTGGCTACAGCATAAGGTTCAAAGCAAGAACACAAAGGGGTACAGAGGAAGGTAAGCAGGTTCAGGCCAGCCTGTGAAGGAACAACAACAGACTAAGGACTATGGTCTTCACTTTTTCGTAACAAAGAGACAAAGATAATCATGATCAAAATCACTTTGTATATTAGAAAGGTCATTCTGATAGCAAGGAAGACAATGGACCAGGAGGGAGAGAATAAAGAGAAAGATCAAGATCTATAGGAGAGATCTAGCTAGGAGAGAAATGATATATGTAGGACATTATCACATTTTACGGTCACTCATTGTTTCTGTCTCCTTCCCCAACCCCAAATACAGATAAATTCCTGTGGACAGATACCACATCTTGTTGACGTTGTATCCCAGCCCAGAACACAATGCCTGGCATGGCATGGGCAGCCGATAATGCCATCCATAGATGAATGGATGAATGGAGACTTAAAGGGGGCAGCAACCGTGGGGATGTAAAGAAAAGGACATATTCAAGAAATATTTTCTGGGGAAGATCCTAAAGAATTTGGTCTGAGGAAATGGAAAAATCCAAAGTTTCCATGTTGGATGACTAACAAGGTCTTTAAGGTTTTTTAAAATATAGGAGGCTGAGCAAGTTGAGAGAGAAAGGCAATGTTGAGCTGGAGGTATCTGTGGGCCAGGGTCCTAAAGTCCAGTAGGCAGTTGTAAATATGCATCAGGACCTGAGAAGAGTTCTTTGGCTGATTTTTACTCATGACCCCCCATAGAAGCAGGTGAACCAACTTATTCAAAATCTAGTTTTTTTTTTTTTAAATGTGTGCTGAGAGCTTTGTTCCCAAAGAAAGAAGTAACCAAGAAAATGAAAAGTATCTTCAGAGAGGTCCCTGCTTCATTACTCAATAAACCAAAGCAAAGATGAGAGGAGCAGCCAGAGATGATCTTCCACCCTTTCACCTCAGAATTTGTCATAGTGAAGTTCTCATATCATCAGAATCCCAAGGGAAAGGTTCCCATGAATAGCAGTAGTTGTGCAAACATTAGTTAGCTGGATTCCTTCCTGCAGGGCATACAAAATGATGAATGTTTCAGCAGGAAAGCCCAAGACTCTTCCCCTTGTTTGCTTCTAACACACTGCCACTGAGAATTCTCAGATAGGAGATGCTTTCTTTGAGGCATGGAACATGATAGAAGCCCAAGGCTGTATGGTACCTGAAAGGTGCACTGAACAAAGAGTTGGAAGAAATGGACTTAGTCCCTTCTCCACCACTATTTGGCCACATGACCTTATGCAAGTTTCTTTACCCTTTGGGTTTCTCACCTGTAAAATGAGTCCAGTCTTGATTTTCTCTGTGTGTGTGTGTGTGTGTGTGTGTGTGTGTGTGTGTGTTTTCTTAAATATTTACTATTGATCTAGATCCTTCCATATGTGTTCATCATTAACTCAGCCCTAGGTCCCTGGAATTTTGCAGGTCCAACTCCAACTATCCAGGGTCTCAAGATGAAGCCAGATTCTCAGTTCCACTGAGAGAATCAGTGCATGCCAAGGCACTTCTCTATTACCATCTTTTGGTGTATTAGATGACTCTCAAAGAAGTCCTAAAAATATACACCTTCTAGTGGTTTAGCTGGTGCAAATTTTGGTCCCTAGAAATGAAGTGCTACCATAATAAAAACATAAAATGTAGGAGTGGTATGGAAGCCAGTCAATGGGCAGAGCCAGAATGGTTGTAAGGACATTAAAGAGAGCAGTACCGAAAGCCTACTTTACCTTGAACAGTCTTTGAGGAGGTAGCTGGTAAGGTGTTAGAGGAAAATGAGGGAAACCTTGTTGGAAACTTGAGAAAGAGGGATCCTTGTTATTCATGGCAGAAAGTGTAGTAGCACTCTCTCCTGTATGAAGGGTAAAGAGCATACCTGATATACTAGATAATTTAGCTAAGAAGCTTTCCAGCCAGAGTGTTGAAGGTGTCACTGGCTTGTTACCGCTTATATTAAAATGTGAGAGGTGACAGATGAGCTAGAGGAAGGATTGTTAAGCCAAAAGAAGATGGGACTTGCTGACTCTGAAGATTCTGAGGCTCCCCAAATGGCAAACAATACCCTTAAGAAATTGCTCCCACGCCAAGATCAAATCCAGGACATTCTCAGGAAACAATGTTCTAAAGGTAAAGCCAAGAATATATCTGTAAAATCTTCTGTTAAAACCTCAGAAAGTGAAAAGGTGGATCTTCAGGGTCCATTCAGACAGACAAAAGGCCCTCTAAAGGGTTTAAACATTTGCCTCACAGCACCTATAAATAAAATAATATGGATCCTAAGAAGCTTAAGGGCTCTGTCCATCTTAGCAGAAGTCCAAAGTAGAGAGGATTTATCTCAAAGAGATTTGTAGGTGTGGATTTGTTGAATGGAGCAAACCTCAATGAGATTCACAGGAGGACCACAAAGTTTGCAAGAATTTTATGACCAGAAAAACTGCCAGGTTGGACTGAAAGTGATTGGAATAGTATAAAACAAAAAGACGCCTTTGAACCCCCAAACTTCTACAAACAAGAAACAGGCTGAGAAAACCACTCAGCTGCAAACACATGATAACTTCCACGAAAAGAGAAGGATGAAAAAAAGAAAAAAAAAAAAAGAAAAAAAAGGGGCGCCTGGGTGGCTTAGTCGGTTAAGCGGCCGACTTTCGCTTGGGTCATGATCTCGCGGTTCGTGGGTTCGAGCCCCGCGTCGGGCTCTGTGCTGACTGCCAGCTCGGAGCCTGGAGCCTGTTTCAGTCTGTGACTCCCTCTCTCTCTGACCCTCCCCTGCTCATGCTGTCTCTCTCTCTCTCCTAGAAGTAAATAAAACATAAAAAAAAAAAAAAAAAGAAAAAAAAGAAAAGAGAAGGATGATTCCAAAGGAGGACTAAGACCCCAGAGAACAGAACCAAAAGCTATGGAAAGTCATTTCCAGACAGGAGTAGTGCTGAGTCCTAATCAAGAAATTTACAACATGTGCCCGGCTAGATTTCAGGATACCTATGAACCAGACACTCCTTTGTGCCTCACTTTCCCCCTTTTTGAACAGGAGTGTCTATACTGGCTATCCTCTGCTGTGCCAACATCATATGTTGTACGGGCAAGGGACAGACTTGTTTCCTTCATTCACATGTCTACAAATTGAGAGGAATTATACATATGAAGCTGTATTTAAGAGAACTACATTCAAGATGAGATTCTGAATTTGGAGCTAAAGCTATAATGGGATGAAATTTGTGTGCACCTTGGGAAGGGATGAGTACAGTTTGCATGTGTAAGACATGTGGATTATCAAGGACTAGAGGACAGACTGTTGTAGCCAGATCCAAGATGGGTCCTGCATGATTTGCACCCCCTGGTATTCACATCTCACACATTGCGCAGAGGTTTGTTGGTGTGACAAATGACATATGGCAGAAATGATAGGATATCTCTCACCCTCTCAGACCATTCACTCAGGGAAAATCCAGCTGCTATGTCTTACACAATTTTATAGAGAAGCCATGTGTTAAGGAACTGAAGACTCCTACCGACAGCCACATGAGTGGCCTTGGAAAATCATCTCGTCCCAACTGCACCTGTGGATGACTGTAGCCTTAGCCAAGAGTTAACCACAACTCATGATAGATTCTGAGCCAGATAATTACTCAACTGGGTCATTCCTGGATTTCAGACCCTCAGAAAGCGTATTTGTTTTTTTAATACGCTAAGTTTGGGGGCAATTTGTTATACAACAATTTTTAACTTGATAAGTTAACATATAAACTGAGAAGGTCAATATATAAAAATCTGTTGTATTTCTGTGTGGCTGGAAAACAAATGGAAAATAAATTTTTTGAAATATGATTTATAGTGGCATCAAAAACATAATAAATACTCAGGGATAAATCTGAAGACCTATGTGGGTATACATTGCTGAAAGAAAGTAATGAAGATCTAAATAAATGGAGAGATAGACCATGTTCATATCTGGGAAGAGTCAATGTTTTTAAGATGTCATTTTTTCTCAATTGATCTATATATTCAACAAACCCCAATCAAAGACCTTAAAGACTTCTTTGTAGAAATTTATATGCTGATTATAAAATTTTATATAGAGACACAGATAGCCAAAACATTCTTGAAAAATAACAAATGTAAAGAACTTACTCTACCTGATTTCAAGACTTACTGTAAAGCTCCTATAATCATGGAAGTCGCATGAAGATAGACAAATAGATCAATGGAATAAACAGAGTAAAAAAATAGACCCATACTATACAGTCAATTAGTATTTTAATTGGTGCCAAAGAAAATGAATGGGGAATGTAAAGGTTTTTTTTTTTTAAAGATGCTGGAAAAATTGTCTTTCCATGTCTGAAAAAAGAATCCATATGCAAAAATTAATTATAGATGGCTAAAGTGTAAAGCTAAAGTTGCAAAGCTTTTGGAGGACAAGATAGAATGAAATCTTTACAACCTTTAGGTTCCTTAGGACCCAGAAAACAGTAACCATAAAAGACAAAAATGGGCAGCTAAATTTTAGCAAAATTTAAAACTTTTGTTCAACAGACACTGTTAAGAAAATGAAAAGAAGACAGACTAGAAGGAAAATTTCTAATATGTATATCTGACAAAAGACTTACATCAAGAATATATAGTAATATATGACGTGCCTGGGTGGCTCAGTTGGTTAAGCGTCCAACTCTTAATTTCAGCTTAGGTCATGATTTCACAGTTTGTGAGTTTGAGCCCTGTATTGGGCTCTGTGCTGACAAGCATGGAGCCTGCTCGGGATTCTCTGTCTCCCTCTCTCTCTGCCCCTCCCCCACCCTCTATCTCTCTCAAAACAAAAAAATAGAAGTGTTTAAAGAATATATAGGAATATATTTTCTACACACTCACTTCTCAATAATTAAAAGACAATCCATTTTTCTTTAAATCAGAAGGTGACTTGACAAATGACAATATATAAATGGCCAGTAAGTTCATGAAAAGATGCTCAAGATCATGAATCATCAGAGAAATAAAATTAAAACCATAATAAGTTACAAATACATTCCACGGGAATGACCAAAATTAAAATTGAATGGCAATACCAAATATTGGTGAAGATGTGTAGCGAGTGGAACTTCAAACTTGCTGATGGGACCGCCAAATGGTACATGCACTTTGGAACTAAGTCTGGCAGTTTCTCATAAAGTTAAACATAAACGTACCCTAAGACCTAGGCACTCCTCTTCTAGTATTTCCCCGAGAGAAATGAAAACATATATTCACACAAAGACTCAAACAAGAATGTCCAGGTCAGCTTTATTCATAATACCCAAAAACTAAACATAGCCTAATTTTCATCAACAGGGAAAAGGAAAATCAAATTGTGGTATGTCCATTCAATGGAATACTACTTAACAGTGTAAAAGAGAGAACTACTGGAACACACAGCAATGTAGGTGACCCTCCAAATATATACTGAGTTAAAGAATCCAGACACAACAGAGAACATACTGTGTTATCCCACTTCCATGATGGTTTGAACAGACAGAAATTAATCTACAGTGAAAGAAGTCAGAACAATGGAATAGTAGTTACCACCGGTCAGAGAGGAGGCAAGAACTGACTCAAAGGGAGAAAAGAGATCTCTCAGGGGTGAAGGAAATGTTCCACATCTTGGGCTCTACTAATGCATACAATTGTCAGAATCTATCTAACCATACACTTAAAACCCATACATTTTACTGTTTATAAATTAAACCTCAATTTTAAAAAGGGAATGTGATTTATTAAGCCATTAAAAATATCAGGTACCCAAAAATTGTTCTAGTGAAAACTGTGTGAACCTTTCACAGAGAAGAAAATGTAAATCACCACTGAGATAAACTGAAGAAGGCCCAAATAAATGAAAAGATATTCCATGTTCACAGCTTGGAAGAACCATGTAAAGTTACCAATTCTCTGTAACTGATCTTTAAATTCAACACAGTTCTAATAAACATTCCAGTATGACAAAGGACATTTTCAACTTTTCACATTCATGGGCCCTGCTCCTGGGCTCCCAGGGAGCCTCTGCTTTTGCATTTACCAAGGTCAAAGTGATTCAGCAAAACCTCAAAGCACGGGCTCTATTTCTGCCCCAAGCACACATTGTATATCTGCTTCATTAAAGAAAATAATAAAAAAAAGAAGCACTCTGAACACATATGACAAGAAAAAGTAAGAAACTTCCCTGATTCCCATCAGATTAAAGACATAGAGCCCTTCACATACTAGAAACTAAAGATAGGGTCTGCAACTTTCTGAAATGTTGTTTGTCTAATAATCTATAACTTTCTATGGGAAAAAAATGTATGGAATCCTCCACCAAATGTTCCCTTGCCAGAGAACTTTCTTCTTTGTGAAGACTGTATATCCTGGGTGCTGTCCTAACTTGGCCTTGAATGAAACTCTCTTCCTTTATTTTAGAAATTCTAGAAGTTTTGTCCATTTTGCATCAACAACTAGGCTTTCATCTTCCTTTCTTTCTTTTTTCTGGTGGAACTTAATAAGCTAATTCTAAAATAAGTATGGAAACTCAAAGGCCAAAAATAGCCAAGACCTTCTTGACAGAGACAAAGAGGGAGGACATTTTTTCCAGGTATCAAACTTATTCAAAATTAGGAAAATAATTTTTGTGTAGGGATACACAAACAGATCAATGGAATAAAACAGCAACTTCAGAAATTTACACATGCACACAAAACACTTGATTTGTAACAAAAGTGATATTGCAGATAAATGGGGAAAGTATGATATCTTTCATATGTGGGGCTGAATTGATTGGATATCCATATGGAAAAAAATAAACTGAACTCACATCAAAAAATCAATCAAGCACACACACAAAAATCAATTCCAAGATGTTATACGGAAACCAACTTGACAATAAACTATTAAAATAAATAAATAATAAATAAATAAGTAAATAAATAAATAAATAAAAAGTTCTAGAAATCAAAAAAAAAAAAGAATGTAGCTTTAAATATAAAAGGGAACATGAAGGTTCTAGACATTAATATACAGAATATTTTCATGACAGTAAGGAGAGATATATTTCTTAGACAGGAGGTTAAAAATGCATCAATCATAAAGAAAAAGATTGATAAAGTGGGATACATTAAAATTAAGAACATCTCTTCACCAAAATACACAATTTAGAGACAAGAAAGGCAAGTCACAAAGTAAAACAAGGTATCAGCAGCTTATGTAACTGAAAAAGGTTTGCATTCAGAAAAATATAAAGAATTCCTATATGTTAATAAGAAAAGGATATACAGCCCAATAGAAAAATGTGAAAGAGATCTGAACAAGCACTCTACAAAGGATAATACCCAAACGGCCAGTAAATCGAAAAAGTTGTTCAACTTTATCGGTCATCAAGACAATGCAAAATAAATGAAAATTTTAAATTTTTTTAAATTAAAAAAAGAAGAAAATGCAAAATAAAGCCACAATGGATTGCTAGCACTCTACATTGCCACCAGCATAGCTAAAGTTTAAGAAACTAAAAATAGTGTTGGTACGAATTTAGAACAACACAATTTCTGATACACTGCTGGTGGTTACAAAAATTGATATAGCCACTCAGGAAAATAGTTTGACATTAAGCAGTAAAGGTAAAGACACTCCCATCCTATAACCCAGGCATATAGCCAATAGAAATGCATGCATCTGGGCACCAAGAAACATACATGGTCAAGAATGTTCGTAGTAACTTTCTTTGTCATAGCCAAAACTGGAAACAACCCAAACGTCCATCAACAGTGAATGCGTATAAGTAAATTCCAGTGTATGTATACAGTGTAACATCATACAGCCACGAAACCTATAAACTCCAGGTACTTTTAACAACATGAATGGCCACAGAAGGCAGACACCAAAGAAAAATCAGGTATAGTTCTAGTCAGGCAACTTTGGAAACAGGCGAAAGTAAACTTAAAGCATTAGATGTCAATGGTTAATTTCAAGGAAGTTTCTAGTGTACAAACAGAATAGTAGACACAAAGAGGTGGTAACAGTGTTCTTTTTCTTGACCTGGTGGGGGTATTTGCTTTGTTATCATTTCTTGAGCACACTTATTTCTTATTAAAATATATATGGAGTATATATATTGTGTGTCTACATATTTCTGTGTTATATTTCTTAGTAAAAACGTTAAAATAAAATTAATTAAAGGATCTGTCAGGTAGCAAGCATGCAGAAAATAGTTTCTACTCTTACCCTCCCAGTACCCCGTCACCCCGAGCAAATAGGCAGACTCTGTTCTCCCTAAACAGAAACCTGTCGCAGGCAAATATTGACCTTCCTCTCCCTCTCTGTTTGGGACCAGGTTCTAGACGATGGGAAGGGGCCCAGAGACAGATTCCTTCATTGTTCCAGCAGGCCCAGACTAAGGGGGGGCTGGGGGGGGATCATAGGCATCCTCACAAGCCTCTGCCTTCTGTTCCACAACTCTGTAAACTGGCTCAACCAACCCAGAGGATAACTTAGCCCTGCTGGTAAAGTCAAGAGGCACATTTCCAGGGACGACCCCCCAAATTCCCCTTCTAAATATATATCTCAGAGAAGCTCTTACCTGGGACCCAGGTACAAAGGTATGTAACGTGGCATTATTTGTAGTGCCAAAAAAAAAAAAAAAAGAGAAGAAGAAAAAGAAAACCTGGAACCAATATTTATCCATCAATCTAGGCACCAGTAAGTAAATCACTGATCGGTCACTGATGATGAGAATGAACTAGATCTAATTTATGAACAGGAATAAATCTCAAAAATATAGAGTGGAGTCAAAAAGGCAAGTTGTAGTAGGATGCCATTTATACACACTGAAGTATTTCAACACAAGGCACGTTGCTTATGAAGATGTAGCAAAATTACAGACAGAGGGCAAGAAAGTGGTTACTTATGAGATGGGAAGGTTCTGGGATTTGGGGGAGATGGCTAGAGCTGAATCTCTACTATTTTACTTCTTTAAATAAGTATCTGAAACAAATAGGGGAAAATAGTCACGACTGCTTAAATCGGATGGTGGGTGTTACATTATTGTGCAGTATCATGTTTGAAATGTTGTCTAACTTAAGAAAAATGGCGGATGTAAATCACCACTCTGAAAACATTCTCCAGGCTCCTTCCTCCTTCACAAAGGATAAATTGTCTGATGCTGCCAGATTTTCCTGCTTCTCCAAGAAGCAAATGGAAATTTATGATGAATGAAAGTCGGCAGTGGGGTCATCAACTCTCCTCCAAGCTGTTCCTGACACAGAAGCGTCTCTGACCTAGGCAGACCCCCCTGCCCCCTGCCCTGGTCTACACTCTGGGAAACTGACCTGCAAAGACAACAGGCCCCTGCCTTCTGGCTTCCGATGGGACTTGGTAAACAGGAGGCAGAAGCTGAGAGAGTGAGACAGTCAGGACTGGGTACTCATTCCCTGGCTTGCTCCTGCAGGCTAATGAGTTGGAAGCTGGTGCCTCTCTCTAGTGAAGGCCACATCTCCTAAATGTGGGCCTCTCTTGGGCTCTGCCATGGCTCTCACTGGGTTACACCCATTCCCCACCTTCTCCTCTCTTCTTCAGAGGTGGCGGGGTGCCAATGGCTCCCAGTGATCACTAATCCCAGTGGCTTCACCATCCCTTCTGGTTTCCCTTCATTTTGACCACTTTTTTATAAATAGTCCCCTCCTGAAGCTCTCCTTAATTTCCCCAGTTGGATGCGCCTTCTCTTCCCTATGGGCACCCTGACCTCACACAGCACAAGAGAAATACATGAAGCATAAAGGACCGTGAGAGGCCAAGCCTCAGGGAAAGCTGCACACATAAGGCTCATACCTGAGCAAAAGCTTGAAGAGGAGCAGAAGTGTGCCAGTTGGTCAAAGAATTATGACAGGGGCCGGGGAAGATGACAAGAGCAGCAAGACTGAGGAAGCTGCTTCCAGAAAGGCCTCACGTATTAGGCTGACCACATGAAATTGCCAATATTAGACCATACCAAAAAAAAAAAAAAAAGCAAATCCATATGGTTTAACCTTATAATAGGATTCAAGCTATGATGAACTCAATGATGGTCAGATTATGATGAATATTATACCCCTTTGTTGGGGGGCCTACAGGAGCAGGAAGAATGAAAAAAGACCTGGTCCCTACAAGGGTAGATGTCAGGAAAGGTGTGGATAACATTAATCTGAAGGGGATGAAAATCATCTTTGCAAAGAGAGATAAAGTGTGCTCTCTATGTTTTCTTTCTAATCAGACAGAACCTCTTTCTGTTCTCCTTGTATCTACATCTGCAGTCAAGTTCTTACAAAGAAGGTAAATGCATACAGGCTTCCATCTTGGGCCATAGCCCTGAGACCAGACAGGTCCTTAATATTCTACCCTCTCATTTCAAAGATTAAAAAAATAATGAGGCACTGGAGTTAAAAGTCTTGCTCATTACCACATAACTACGTGATCCTCCAGTTAGCTATCTTGATAATGGAAAACTTCTAGAAGGGATGCATTTGTGAAGATTCCAATGACACCATTCTATGGAGAGGGGTGAAGGTCAGTAAAGGGAAGAGTCCAACCCTGACAGAGGTGAAGGGATACGAAGTTGCCTGGGGAGAGAAGTTGCTAAGCGCCAATTAGCTTGACTGGAAAAGCAAAGAATGCATATGGCGGATGATTTTATGAATCTTATCCTTGGGCCCAAATTAGTTTTTTCCTATACTTTTCAGGCTGATCAAATTTATTATCCTTTGTAAGCCTTCCCAGCTTTGGGAAGAATTAAAAGATGTATGATATATTTTTCCTGAGCTCATTCCCAGGCCCATTCTGCTCTTCAGAACTAATATTTTGACATTTAATAAGCCAGGGAAATTAGATGTTAGGCCCTGTAGTTGACATTAGCCAATCAAAAAAAATAATAAATGCTGGCAATATTTAAAGTTGGGGTTGTATTCATCCCATTATTTCTCTCCTGACATTTGAGTTAATATATACTCTGGAACCAGATTTTCAGAAGCCTGTGTGGAGGGTGAGAACAGCCTTTCTGAAATCCACAGTTTGGCAACCTCAAACTAACCAGAGTCCCAGGCTTTATCTGAACATCCAGAGTGGTGTAGTGCCTGGGCGTTTTGTTTTGTTTTGTTTTGTTCTGTTTTGTTTTTATGAAGGCCTCACACCCAGCATAAGCCCCAAACGGAGCTTAAACTCAAAACCCTGAGATCAAGAGACCAACTAAGCCACCCAGGTGCCCCATGTCTGGGCCTTTTGAAGCACTGCCTAAACCATTTTAAGCAAGAGCTGTAGTGGAACTTTGTGCTTGGAGGGTAAAGGATAAGGTGAGCTCAGAGAAGCAGGGGGCAGGGATGGGGGCAGCGGCTAAGCCCTACTCCAGGTTCAGGAACTTGCACACACACCTGTCTTGGTGGACAGCTACAAACATCAGCATTATTCGAAACCAGGAAGAAACGCAGATTAAAGTCCTCCAGGAGGATGTCACTCATGTGCCTCTGTTTTTAGCTCAACAAAAATTGGCGGGCCTGCTGTGTTTATTGTCTCTGGGGCTTATATTTATAAATAAGTTACTGAGCTACTTATTTCAGAACTAAATCACCAATCATCACCCCATTCCTAAGCCTTTGGGCTTCACAGAGCTGGAAAATGACCACAAGTCAACAAAACAATCAGAGAATTGTCCCCCAGGAGGGACCATGGTGATCATCTAGTTTCTAATGACCACCCTAAAAATGAGAAAACACAGGCCCAGAGATCACGAATGACTTGTTCAAGGTCCTTGTTCAAGGTCAAGTCAGCACAGTAATGCTCTTGGTTGCAAGTCTCTCACTGACCAGAAGCAACTCCTGGCTCTTCCTTCAGTACATAGCCTACTATCTTACAGCACCTAGAAAATTCTTCTTAATCCTTTTCTTCTATACAAATATTTTCCTCTCCTTTGTTCAGTTATTTGCTTTACGGCTTTGTACGGGTCTTTGTGAAAGAGATTTTATGCATCTTAAAATTAGTATTTCAATTTGGTAGAATTTGGTCACATTTATTTGGGGGTCAGTGAGTGTACATTCTAAGCACTCGGTCAATATTTATTAAGCTGGACTCTATATGGGAAGCCATTCTAGGATGAGACATGGAAGAAGAGAAAACGTGGGGGAGGGTAATGGGAAAGATATCCATGCTAGTGCACTGCTCACAACATAATTTGGTCCTAAAAAAAGATTGTGGTGGCCATGATAGGAATAAAAATCATAGGAAAAAAATATGGAATTCATTTCAGAGTAAAATTGGATGTCAGGAGCGGGAAAAAAAAGAGAGAGGAATGATAAGAAAATTATATTTTACACATTTCAAGTGTGAGGTACCCACTAGGCATACATTTGGAGAAGTCCCACAAAAGGGTGAAATGCATATGTCAGACTCTGGGAGGAGGCAAGGTCAGTGTCCAGAGAGAAAATGGTTTAAGTGGTGGAGGAAGAGCTTTCCTTTCTGGAAGTTAGCACAACTCTCTGCTAAAATTCTCCTACTGCTTTGAAATATTTGAACTAGATCAAGGACTGGCAAAGACAGAAAAAATAGAGAAAATAAATACAAAAAGACCAGAAGCCCGTGAAGGACCAGAAGCCATGAAGGCTACCCCAGACACAAGGCCAACCTTTGCCCTATGGTCCAGCCAGTGTTCTTTCTACCCATCATTCCAAATGCCTTGTCACTTCCAGGAAGCCCTCCTGGTTTTTTTTTTAATGTTTTATTTATTATTGAGAGAGAGATAGAGACAGCGTGAGTAGGGGAGGGTCAGAGAGAGAGGGAGTCACAGATTCCAAAGACAGTCTCCAGGCTCTGAGCTGGCAGTCAGCACAGAGCCCGACGCAGGGCTCAAACCCACGAACCATGAGATCATGACCTAAGCCGAAGTCGGACTCTTAACCGACTGAGCCACCCAGGTGCCCCCCTCCTGTTTTGATAAGATAAGAACCACTAACTTACCTGCCTCTTTTCCTAGATTTGGACATATCAGTCACCCCCATGTTTCTCTTAGTGGTATACACGGGCACTTCACACAAAGCATTTTCTGATGATACGATGGTTGCTACACCAGCCACGGACACATCTCCCCTCCTTTAGTTGCCCCTCCTGCCATTTTTGCCCCTGCTCCCAACACCTTTCCCCTCCAGACTCCCTGATGCTCTCATACAAACCCATATCCCTGATAAGTCCCAGCGAAGAACAAGTTTCACAAAACAAAACTTAAAGAAACTGATTTATGTCACAAAGGAGAAACTTACTTAAAATAGACCTTGGCTTTGCAAATATTCTGCATATGTTAGAACTACTCCCTGAATGTGGCAAAGATCTCCATTTGATAAACCTCTACCTCAATCTCATGTTAAATATTTGTAAAATTTCCCCCAGAACAGACAATGATGACTGGTGGCGATGACGATCAAAATAGAAGCAAGGAAATTGGATAAAAACAGCAGACAACTAAGGCCACCCAAGTGGGGAAGCCAAACCACAGAGGAGCAGGAGACTTCAGGGACACAGCCCTCCGGGAAAACATACAGCTTCCTCTTCTCCAGAACAAAAACGTACTCCGATGGTGGTTTATCTTATCATGAAAGGGGGCGCCCAGCCCAAATACTGGAAGGGGAGGGGCTTTGTACACTGAACCCCAGCGGCACCACGATTTACCACAAACGACCAGCAGTATGTTAGAACTCATCATACAGAGTCTAGATCACTCAAGCCTACAACATTTTCACCGACAACGTCCCCTGACTGGGTCTTAGGAGGCAGAGCTTGAAATCTGAAATTCTCAAAGCCCACGACTTGAGGAGGTGTCCTCCTGTGCGCCTAGCATTCCATTGTCGATCCATCGCATGTTTGCTATACCGGAGTGTAATGAGCAAGTTCACCATCTCAACCATCCCTTGGTTCAGAGCTCATACAAAGATAAGGAAAGCACCCCCACGGGACATTTCCCACCACTGCAGCTAACAACAGCATCTTGTGTCCGAAGGCAGCCCTCCGGGGAGAGCCCAGGCCAGACCCCACCACGCCCAGTAATGGGAACTTTGCTGACAAAAGCTTCTCATCTGAGCCCAATCAGTTTATAGGGTATTGTACAGGGCTACGAATGCATTCCATATGTGCTCCATCTCTGAAGTCCTGAGGCCTCAGCCCCAAACCAAAATCATATTGCTACCATTGTTGTTATTTAACATTTGTTCTTTCTTACACGTGCAAAGTGCAGCCCAGTCATTTCATTAGGGTCTTATCTGGAGCCCAGCCCCTGTTCCCTGCAGAAACTGGCAACAGAGGTGAGCTGGAGAAATGTACCTTGTGATAGCCTGGGTACTATTTCCCCACCCTACCCAACCACCCACCATTACCGTCCAAAGGAAGGGCTTGGCCTGAGGTCCAAGTGATGTTTTGTTCACAGAGCTGCCCTCCTGCATAAATAACAGTGCAGCAAAAGCAGAGAGAGCTCCCGTCCCTTTGAACACTGTGGTGGCACTCACAGCCTTCCAGCCCCAGAGAGGAATGAGGACGGGAAGATGGACCCCTTCATTGAAGATGGTGCCTTCATTCTCGGGGAAGATGCTTGCAAGTTGGGGAAAATCATGGTCTGTAAGTCTGTGCCTTCCAACAAGGATCACCAACCACGTCATTTCTGGCGGGCAGTATCCCGCTTACAGCATCATCCCCAACTGTTTCTACAATTCCAGGCAAAAAGCCCTTGTCCCACCCCCATCCCTACTCTAGCATGCCCTGGCCAAGTTCATAGGCCCATCAGTGTGCTTGAGCATTTCAAATCATTTTGGTAGCAATCTAAACAAAAGGGACCTGGAAGGTAAGTTGTCTGCCTGTAAAATGGTAGGCAACATCTTTCCGAATCCAACAGAAAAGATCCATCCTTTGAGATGAGCCCTCCCCCTGCCCAAAACACACACACACCCCTGTGTCCACCGGCCCTGCTCAGTGGGGCTCAGAATCCATGCTTCTATGCAGGCGGGTGCTCCGGAAACATGCCTGCACTGCTCCAATCAAACATCAGCAGCTTTCCCAATGCACTAAAAAAATGTGACCATAGAGAGATTTTTCTCAATTGTAGGCATTTCTCCCATAAATTTTTGTCCCGCCCTTGCTGCCTGTTACCACTTGCCTATTACCTGGAGCTAGCTGAGGACAAAATAAATGAATGAGTAGAAACTCTTAATGAGAAACTCAGAAACAAATACCGTTGCATCCTTCAACAGCTTGCTTTCTTGTGGCCCCAGCTGCTGGTGTTTGTGGTTTAATACAACCGTGTTTGCTGGGGAAATCGCTCCTTGAGCACTTGAAGGAATTCAGGAGGCCGTATTTTAAGGCATTCAGAAAAAAATGTCAGATAGACTCTGTAACAAGACACTGGTGGAAGAGGATTTTGAGCCCGGTCTGGTCCCCGCCCAGAGCAGATTTTTCAGTTGACCCGATCTCTTCCAGCTTCAGTTTCCACATCAGTAAAATGGAAATGGAACCTTCTGGGGACTAAATGTAACCATGTATTAATGTGCCTTGGGTGTGGTAGGCACTCAATAAACATTAGGGATTCTTATTACCAGGATAAACGAGTATGCATTTTAGATATGCCTAGTCCAGTTCCTCACACTTGCAAAGAGACCCTCAAATGTCACTCCTGTCCCTTCCCCGCAGCCGAAGGGCTGTCACGCCACAGCTGGTCTGCGCTCAGACCTCCCCAAGCTCTGGGAAACTCTTGTCACCACTTGGTTCCAAGGCTAGTACGTGAGCTCCTGCCCAGAGCCACCAACTCACAACAGCCACGAAGAGCCCCCACCCTCAGAGCCCTAGGGAGCTGAAGCTGGAGCACAGGTGAAGCCAGAGGGAGACAAAGCATTTGCACACCTACAACCAAAGGACTCCTGCCCAGGGCCAAACCCTGCTGTTAACTCAAACGAGGGCCCAGAGCTCTCTCACATGTGGTCCACCCAGGCCCCAGGATCATCCTCTCACAGCTTTGCCTGGACCAGACCCAGGAGTCTGCCACTCCTGGAGTTTTAATCAAATGCAAAAAAAAAACAAAAAGACACAGTAAACAGTTCTCCCTTAAACAAAGAACAAGGACCACCATGCAGAAAGAGCGAGAACCCTTGGAGAAGCACAGCCTGGTGCTTCATCACAAGGTGTTAATCAGCTGGCAGAAAGACACAGATGGAAAAGACTCTCATTGAAGAGAAAAAAGATGGCTGGGCAGGAGTGCTGGCCTCCAGCCCCCTTCCCAAAGTGGCTCCATATTTGGCTTCCTTAAGATGAATCTAATTGTTTAAACAAGATTAAACAAGCATGGAATTCGGGAGGGAGAAAGAAGACATTAAAAAAAAAAAAAAGCAAGAGAATTTTTCTTACCAAAAGACCCAAAACAAATCTAAACCGTAAAAACAGCTTTAGCTCTTAGCAGCTAAAAAAATAAATAAATAAAAATAACTTCTAGGCTGAAAGTGTCAGGGTCCGAGGGAAATTAAAATTAGAAGAATTACAAAAGAACAATGAACCCAGAGCCACCACCTTCACTTTGCTTTAGGAAAAACAAAAAAAGAACAAGAAATACATAGAAAGCTTTCTTGCTCTAATGCATTTCCACTTAGAACACCAGCATCGGTCACTATAAAATAAGAAACTACTGCACTTCATAATAGAGCCACACAAAAGGCATCAGGGTCAGACTCCTGATTCATACATGCGTCAGTTTCGTCATTCCAGACATTTTCTGCACGTCTACTCTGCGCTGGGCACCGTGCCAGGCACTGGGGGATACCACCAGGCACCAGACGGAAATGACACCTTCCCTCAAGTAGCAGGAGGCTTATAAACCCGCATACTGGGTGCTATGCAAACAGAAGTGATACAATTGATTCTGCCCAGACAGGTCACTGAGCTAACATATTGCTTCCAATGAAAGGTGACCCTTACCCTGAACCTTAAAGAAAGAGTAAGGTTCTTTAGGAAGAAGAGAATTGGGGGCTTTTTAAATGATGCACAGAGGTGTCCCTGGGCATGCCATGTGCTGGGATCCTCCCTGGGGAGGAAAGATGGCTGTGTCCTGAATGCCAAAGCTTTATCTGCCATTCTCCAGGGCTCCGACCTTGCCCTGTGCATAGTGGAGCTTCTCAGAAGACAGAATGACATCATGAAGAGAACACTGGACTAAGAGCCAAGAAACCAAAGGATCTGCCATTTCCTAGCTGTGTGACCTTGGGGAAGGGTCTGTCCCACTCTGATCCTCAGTTTCCTTCTCTGTCAGAATGAGAGAATGGAGAGAAATGTATATTGTTTTAATTTTGTGAGAGGCAAGGGAAACAAGTTAAGGATAGAAACATGGTTTAGTAGCAGGTTGTCGGTTTGTCCACTGGGAAGACCCCCACATTCCTAGGCCTTTTGACTAGTGTCATCTGGGCCATGCACATCTGGATACACCCATTCACACTCAATTGCACCGCTCCAACCCGTCCTCCACCTGCTCACCGAACACTGAGAGGATTAAGATGCTTCTCAGTGCGATAAAGCTAAATCTCCCTGGCAAGGAAGAGAAAAACCTTTATAACCTCACAGTCTCACACCAGGGACTTTACAACTAGACGTTCCAGCTCACACAGGGTCCCTGCCTCCCTGGCCCAGAGGCCCCCAGTATATCATGTGACCCCACATACCTGCTCCTCGGCCCATGGGACTTCATCTGTCTGGAATGTCTCTTTTTTCCCTTTGCTCACTCCGTAAACCCTTGTTCACTCTTTAAAACTTGCTCAAGAATGACGTCCCCAGTGAGGTTTTCTGTCCCGCTCATCACCCCACCTTGTGCATACTGTTATCCGGGCCCAGGCCACGGAATGCACCACTGACTTATGTGACTCTCCCCCACAGAAGATGAACTCCTCTAGAACAAGGGTTGTGAGGAAATGCAAATCAAAACCACAGTGAGATACCGCCTCACACCAATCAGAATGGCTGCTATCAAAAAGGGAAGGAAGAGCTACTGTCGGTGAGGACATAGAAAGAAATTCTGTGCATGTTGGTAGGAATGTAAATCGGTGCAGACAGTATGGAGGTTCCTCAAAACATTAAATATAGAACTGCCTGGGTGCCTGGGGGGCTCAGTCAGTTAAGCACCTGACTCTTGATTTCAGCTTAGGTCATGAGCTCATGGTTCATGAGTTTAAGTCCTGCATCAGCCTCTGCACTGAGTGCAAAGCCTGCTTGGGATTCCCTCTCTCTCTCTCCCTCTCTCTCTCTCTCTCTCTCTCTCTGCCCCTCCCTGGCTTGCTCTCTCTCTCAAAAATACATAAGTAAACATTCTTTAAAATAAATATAGAATTATCATATGATCCAGTAATTCTACTACTGAATATTTACCCGAAGAAAGCAAAAACATTAGTTCAGATATGTGAACCCCTATATTCATAGCAGTATTGTTTACAATAGCCAAGAAACAGAAACAACCCAAGTGCCCATCAGTAGATGAATGGAGAAAGAAGATATTATATACACACACACACATACACACACACACACACAATGGAATATTACTCAGCCATAAAAAAGAATGAGATCATGCCATTTTCGACAACATGGATGGACCTACGTATATTATTACAAGCGAAACAAGTCAGAAAAGGACAAATACCGTATCATTTCACTTATATGTGGAAGACAAAACACAAAAAACAGGAACGGATTTATAAGTACGGAGAGCAAACTAGTGGTTGCCAGAGGTGGGGGGGGGGGTGCGCGTGGATGAAACAGGGGAAGAAATTCAAACTTCCAATCATAAAATAAATAAGTCCAGGAGATGAAAAGCACAGCATAGGGAACATAGCCAATAATACTGCGATAACGTGGCACAGTGCCGGCCGGTGATAACGCTCAACGTGGGGACCACTGCGCCATGTACAGAACTGTCAAATCATTGTGCTGCACACCTGGAAGTAACGTACCGTCGCACACAACTATGCTTCAGTAGTAACTTTTTCATAACTAAGTATTTTTTAAAAAGAGAATAAGGACTCTGTCTCAGTGACACTCGTGACACAGTCCAACTCCGAGGACTGTCCGAGGCACTAGAATGCAGGCCGCAGACATCTGTAGAGCTGACCACCTGCACTCTTATTTTCCTGTTCTGATTGGACGCATGACAATACGGGATGGTTCTTCAGCGGTCTTTTGGGAACCAGGGTCTCTCAGAGCTAAATGAGAAACCAGGAAAGGGCTGCCCAGCAGAGCTTGGAGGCCGGCCATCTCCGCATACGTTCCTGCACATGTATGTGGAGTATAAACCCCACATGGGGCTAGAGGAGGACAGGTGCACGCCCACACCTGCCGGGCGATTCTCGTCTTCATGTCACTTTCATTTCCTAGAAGCTATTGCAACCCTCCCCCCACATCCCCACCATAACACCTCTGCAGCAGCAGGTCCTACCACATCATGGGGGGGCCATGCTGTCCTTGACTGCTTATTAGAAAATGCTTCCTCCTGTCACCCGTATAATCAGCTTCCTGCGCTCCAGCCGCAGTAACATCTCATTCAAGTGAAACAGTCCAACAACCAACAATAGGTGAAGATGCAATTCAAAGTGTCCTGGAATTTCCCAAAGATTCTTAAAAGGCCAGCAGGTAATCCACTACCGTGTCTCACAATCCTTTTTCTACGTAATTCTCCTGCTCGGTGCAGAGGCTCCCTCCCTTTGAAGCCTTCCCAGCAAGCTGGCAAGTGGACACGCAGGGCCCCTCCCCCACCTGCCCTCTGATTGTGCAACTCTCGTGCATAATCTTACTTTCTGCTGTTTTCTCTCCTGGCCCACTGCCCAGGTTCTGCACTACAGAAGAAGGCCCAGAAGCTTCCTCGATGTTGCCAACACTTACATCTTCTATTCCTCTATAATATGTTGGTGGAAACGGAAGCACCGGCACGACAGGAAGCTACCACATGTTCCCTACATCTTTTCTTCTCCTGTCTACACAGCCCCCAGGTCCTCATCGGACCCCCAAATGGCCCAACCCCCAGAGCCTCCACCATTGGGACCACCCTCCTTGTGATACGATCCCATTGCCTTGAAAAAGAGGTGCTTGTAAGAGAACACAGTAATTCAAGCGCGCTTTCACAACGCACAGCGCGGTGGAACTTTTCACGAAAAAGAAACCCCCTCAGTGAACCTAAAGGATGCATTGCTTTCTCAACACTTCCTACGAGTTGGAAGTACCGCCCGGTTCAAAACTGGACACTAACTGTCAGAGGTGGGCGCCACTCGCCAGAGCGCTGATGCACCTGCGCCTTAGCACGGCAGTGCGGACTGAGCACTGGGGCAGGCCGACCTGTGTGTGACCCGGGGGCGCTTTGGGGGCGTCCCCGCCCTTCCCAGCAAAATATCCCTGCCACCAGGGCACACACCGTGTTACTCAAAGGCATTGAAAGCAGTTGTTAAGATGCAGCCCCCTCCAACTCGTTACAAGTAGCGCCTTAGCTGCAGTAAGGTAGGATGGTGGTGGCTGCCGCCAAAGGAAGGAAGGGGGGTCCCCAGTCGGCCACAGGGGAGGGTCGTATACATCCACGGGAGCGGGAGGTACGCAAGGGCGGTGCGCAGAATAGAGGATAGTCTGACCGGAGGACTGGAGGCTGGTAAGGGGCTGGCCGGAGCCCCAGGGCCCCCGGGCGGGCGGGTGCGCGCGCTCAGGCCACACTGCCGAGCCCAGCAGGTCCGGCCAGGCCGCCGGAGGCGGAGCCACACCCCGCCCGGCTCCCAGCGCTGCGCACGGCGACAGTGCCCTCTAGCGGGGAAAGCAGGCTCGCCACCCCTGGGCGCTTGGTCTGCGCCAAGCGGCGTGGATCTGACTCCGTGACCTTCTCTTGTCGTTCATTCCTCAAATGCCGCTCGAATCCCCGCTCCACACCCCGGCAGACAGGCGAGCACGACCTAATCGCTCCCTCACGAGGGCTTCAGGCCGCTTGGGGAAGCTGGGCAAGTGGTGGTGGCTGAGTGTGTGTCAGGGTCAAGGCCACGCAGAGAGGCAGAAGTGGGGGCTCAGGAAGGACTTCCCCAGAGGGGCGACCCTCGGGCTGAGACGTGTGCGCGATAAGTGAGTGGGAAACAGGCCTTCCAGACAAGATGGCACGGACTGGAGGGGTCCCGGGCCCACCAGGGAGAAAGGGAAGGTGGGGGGCTCGGCCAGAGAAGCTGAAGGGGGCAAATAGGGTCAGATAATGGAGGGCTTGGCCTTCATCCCGAAGGTGATAGAAGCTAGAGCGGCATCAGTCAGTTTTGCGGATTTGAAAGGATTTCTCTGGTCAAGGGAGCAGAAGTTGAACTTCGAGCAAAAAAACAAAAACAAAAAACCGAGCGCCTCACTGAGGCTGAAGACAGCATGGAGGAGGTGTCTGCGGGATGGTCTTACAGGACTTGGTTGTAGGCCGGGTGCAGCAGGTAAAGGAAGCAGGTTGGCATGACAGCGATGCCATCTGTCAGACCAGAAACAGAGAGAAGGAGCAGATCAGGAAAAGGGAAGGTGGGCTCAGTTCAGAACACCTAGAATTGGATGCGTCTGGAAATTCTGGAAGGGAGCTGTTAATGGACTCTTTCAGTCTGGAGCTCCACAAACGGGTTTGAGGGTTGGGAATAATCTGCGGCACTGGAAGGGAGTATGTCTGAAGGTGCACAGTCAACATGAGGAGAGGAAGGCGCTGAAGGCAGTTCCTTAGGGAAAGCCAGTTTGTAAGAAGCGCCCAGAAGAAAAGCTGCCCTCCCCCACCACCCCCTTGAGACCAAGGGGAACGACGGAAGTTGAAGGAGAACCAGAAAGGACTGAAACCACGGAAGAGACAGCTGCAAGGAGTGTGTGACCAGTCTCCGCCAGTTACCACTGGGGCCACGTGTCTCACTGAAAGCTGAGAGAGGGATTGTGGTCTCACACTCAGCTTCATGATCTCTTCAGCTCGCATTCTGAAAACATCAGTCTTCTTTCCTTCCGGCACTGAGCACCCAGGGCTGCCCAGGTAAAATATTTCCAAAGGGATGCAGACCCTTGGCTTGATTAACGCCCCACTCCGGACTACGAGAATTCAATAAAATCATTTACGGCGAGCACCTAGAAAATTGCCCAGCACATAGAAGTCACTCAAAGCTAGCTCCACACCCCCCACACACATACACTTTGATAAAACAATTAGGAAAATAAATTTAACAGAATACAGACCCACACGGGATTAGCTGGTGTCCAGGCCTGACCAGGTCATGGCTCGACTCCTGAACAGAGTAAGCAAGAGTGGGCTTAGCTCAGGAGGACAGACTTCCACCAAGTGGGTACTGTGGTCAGAAGGCTCACGTGTTCAGCGAGGGGTCAGAAACTGGGTCCCGAGATTTCGATCCATTAGTGACCTCAATGGTGGTACAGGGTAAGTATTAAACAATTATTCCCTTTTTACAGATCGGGACATTAAATTTATAAAGATTATGAAGTTCTCCAAATGCCATACATTCTTTCTCATGGACTGGGGGCTGTTTTTAAACTATGTCATTTCTAATGTCCTTTTTGAAGATTCAGGAGGACCAGAGAGGAACACACACACACACACACACACACGCACACGCGCACACACACATGTGCACACTGACTATACCAGACGGCAGCCCCTCTGAGCAGGAGCCCCATTTTTTCTCAGCTCTGCAGTGAGCTCATTGCCTCGTCCTGATGAAGCTCCTCCCATTCCTCAGTTTCTCCATCTGGAAGTGGGATGAATGGGTCCTCTGCTCTCCTGCTTCCCCCAGGGAGTGGCCCTGATGAGATCCTGTCTGGATTGTCGGCTTGGGACAGAGGAAGGCCGGTCCTCCTCCTGACTTCCCGGCAATGGGCACAACCGGAAGTGCAGACCAATGTCACGTGGCTGTCTGATCACACTGCTCCCTTCTGAGGCCTCGAACGAATGGGAATGAGAGGGGTTGATGATGAGTCTCCATGATGAGCAACAAGGACATAAAAGCGATAAACCTTCAAAAGGAAAGGTGCTAGGCCGACTGGCTGGGTCTCCACCAAATTCTAGTCAGATCTGTAAATCACTGTATGGGTCTTGGAACCTTGGGTTTTTGACTCTGCCCTTGCGCCTCTCCTCATCCCTGCTTCGGATCTTACTCTCATCCCAAGCCCAGGTTCTGAATCCAAACACAGAAGCTGGGACATCTTTATGGGACATGAAGATTGCTTTTGATGAGGTTCCTCTGAACTATCTCCCACTTGGAGCTGATCGATCTCACACTCCCTCACTCACTCATCATGCTTTCTTCTCCCACCTCACTGCCTCACTGCCCTCCTCCTTGCCTGTTGCACACATGCACACATGCATGCACACACACATACACCTACCTCTAGCCACTCCAAGCAGTGACCCACCCTAAAGGCACCTCAGGACCTCAGCCTGCAGAAACACTCATGTGCCTGGAATGTTCCCTGGCCACCTCTTCATCAAGCCTATCCCTTTCTCCAATCTATCTGCTCCTGAAAGCCCACTTCCTCTGGAAGGTTAATCACATCAGCAGTTTCCCCTGCCCCACCCTGCGTCAATCTGTGTCTTAAAGTTGTTCCCGCAAGCTACTTTCTCACCTCAATTATTCACTCACCGCTTTTTCTGACCTCCAGAATGCACTTAACCTTTATGTGTAACTGGTGTTTATTCTCCACTGGTGAGTTACGTAACTTTCTGATGCTTTCCCGTGGTCATGTGCGTGTCCGTATTCATCTGTCAGCACCGCAGGGAGTGAGAGCTCTCTGTGCAGCATCAGACAGACACTAATAAGGAATCTGTGAAGATGACAACAACGAGGATCGCGTTCGACAATTATTTCCTGAGCTGCTCCTATCTGCTCATCAATATATGCTCATTGTGTTGAGGTGGGATTGTGAGAGAGCCAGTACGAACTAGAAAGCAAAATCCTTACAAGGAGAACATCTTATCAGTCCTCGGGTGTCTTTGTTCCCATTTTACAGATGGGGAAATCGAGGCTCAGAGACGTTCACAGAGGTGCCACAGCACAGAGTGGCCAAGCAGGGACTCCTGAGCCCAGCCCCAGGGTTCAGGGTAAGCAAAGAAAGCCATATGCTGCCCACAGAAACACAAACCTCTGAGGACAGTGAACTGTAGGGGGTGGGGGCCAAAAGGTACGTAGAGACGACGCATATTAAAGGTATTTGAAGAATTAGAGTGAAGAGGAGTCCACCACGGGGGAGGGTGCCGGGGCAGCCGAGAGAAACACTGCCCACTGAGCTGCCGCCCTTCTGGCCACATGTCCCCTGCTCTGGGATTCCCCAGTACATCATTTTCTGGGCACAAGTATTAGGAAACAGTTTGACTTTAAATGATGTCTACATCCTCAAGGAAACTAAAATTAGCAGCCTCTCCTGCCATGACCCATTTGTTCTTCCAACTGGACTATCAGCCAGGGAGCCGGGGAGCTTTGCTTCTCTCGCTGATCCTGTCCACACCCCACCACAGCTCTGCCGCTCCACTCTTACCTACAGAACTTCCGTGTCACAACCGGGCTGTAAATGTGGGTAAATTCAGGCTCGCTTGTGCACACGTGTATGCGTGTTCATCTGTGCACATGTGGGCTTCCACTGACCCTCACGCTCCACCTTTCTAGGGAGCTAGTCAGGCTAATATAGCTGTTGTGTGCATGAGCCTGAAACTGACCGATGCTACTGTCGCAGTGGGGGCTTTCTGACAGGTACATGGATCCCAGAACCCAGAGGAGTCAAGCAGGCTGGCGTCTGGGGAGGAGCGGCAGCAGGGGGTGGTCCTGGCTCTGAACAGCCCTCAGCAGCAGAGTCTGTACCTCTTCAGACAGGACTTGGCATCCTTCTGTGCCTTCCTCTCGATTCTCACCGCTGAGCGGCACCCTCTGGATGCCTCTGCCTTCTGCAGCTTCTCCCCACCCATAGCTTCTGCTTCTCAGAGCATCTTGCACGCATCCATCCTGACCACCCTCCAGTCCCATGTTGTGATCTTGCAGCTTCAGCTCTCACAGCTAGCCTGTTCTTCAGCATTTTCCGGTTCAGAGCAGCTAGAGGAGAATCTCACTTGGCCCAGCTCATCGCTTCAAACAAACCAAGGTATAGGCAGGCGTAGGGGTTAGTGGTGCTTAGGGCAGATGCCTGTCCGATTGGGACCAGCCTTGTGCACAAATGAAAGCCCTGGGCTATTTCTCAGAGCAAGGAGCTGCAAGCGGGAGGCCAGCCGAGCAACACAGCGACGGCCATGTCCAGTGCGCTCAGATGCAGGTGACCCCCAGCCAAGCCCTTTGTCCTTCTCACCCGGGACTCCACAGCAGCCCCTCAGCCCCCACAGTGGGCCAGGAACCAAACCCTGGCTTTGAATTTTCTCTCTCTCTCTCTCAGCCTTTAGATTATTCTCTGGTGTTTCCATTTGCCCATGTTCATTGTCTATTTGACTCATCAACCAGACTGCAGAATCCTCAAGGCCAGGGAGGACCTCACCTTTCCTGCGTATGACAAAGCACTGAATAGAAATGCATGCGAGCCAGAGGCATGAATGAACAAACATATTAATTTGGGGAGAAAAGAAAAGACTGACCAGATAACTGTCAAAAGCCAGTTGGCCCATAGCTCCTTGGACAAATGGCATCTTCTGCCCTGCTCTGGCCTCAGGCCCCCTGTTCTGCTCCCTGGGGCCCTCGGCCACCCCAGATGCCCAAGCCTACAGGGTCCAAGGAAAAGGCTCCCTTGCCTTTCAGATCATGCTTAAAGCCCACGTGGAAAATTCGCCATCTAATTTGGTTACTGGGACTCAGGCCAAGTCCAGAAAGAAAGGGGTGCAAGAAGAGAACGTCTGGTGGGGGGTTGGGGGACGAGTAGTGGGGAGAAAAAAGAGAGAGCCATCCTGGGGAGTCTTCAGCTCAGCCCACAAGCTGGGCCCGGTCTTGTCGCTGCCCCGGCTGTGTGCCCTTGGGGGGTGGGGGGATCTCTCGGTCAGCAGTGCCTTTTGCCTCCTTAGTCCTTCCTGCCACCAGGGCNNNNGTCAGGTCAGGTGCAATGTCAGCATCAGCATCTTCATCACAAGGCAGAGAGCTGTGCCTGGTGTGGCCCTGGGTCCCTCCTGCTCTGCCAGCTAGGACAGACACACTCATCCAGACATCCATGTGGGAAACACAGAGAGCGGGGATAAATCAAAACAAGATGCAAACACTTGTGTGTGTGTGTATATCGTGTATCAAATGAAGCTAAGTGGCTGTTTATACTCTGAGCCCGCAACTGACTTGAAAAGAAGAGGAGGAGTAATAGCAAGCCGCCATCCGAGTTTGAGGTGCCCAAGGTGCAATGCTCCACTTACTCCTCAAGCCGCCTCGACATTACTGTCTTCTCTCTTGCAGAGAAGGAAGCCAAGTGTGGGGGGGAATCGAGGCTTGAACCCAGGTCTGCTGGACTGCAGAGCTGGTAGCTGTTCGCTCCAATGACTTCCCCCTAGAACTCAGGTCAGGAAGCTCAGAGATTTTCCCGGCCAGCCTCGCTCCAGAGCGGTCAGTGAAAACCCCAGAAGGTTCTTCTGGTGACAGGCAGCTCACTGTGCCCTGGAGTCGCACAGACCACACCCGTGGACACCGAGGGACCATTAGAAACATGGCTGTCCTGCAGCACTGTACAGGGGCCACACTCATCCCCAGCAAAGTGACCACATGGTCTTCCTCCACACCCTGTACAAAGGGACACGCATCGGTCCCCAGAGAAACCTTAACCAGCTGATTTTCACAACTGCCGTTTAAATCCCAAGCAGCATGTTCTGTCTTATGAATGGCATTGGTTTTAAAGAATGAGAACACCAGTGATATAAACACTTAAAGAAAAAAAAGAACACCCAGGAAAGGACTCCTGACCCGGTGCTACCGGATCGAGTGGTCTCCCCCACAGGCAAAGGGAGGTTGGTGACTTGTGAATCAGTCTCCACTTTGGGGCGTCGGTGAAATACCAACATTCATAAACTGGGCTTCTGGCCCTTTCCATAGACCCTAGAGCCAAAGCCCCGCCCTTCTCCCCTCAAGGTCAGGCACCTTGGGGTGGGAATGTGAGCCTCGTGGTGAGGAAGGTGCAAAGTCAGAGTCCAAGAGGAAGTTGGAAAGGTCAGACAAAGGAGCTTCTAAGGGACAGCTGGGGGCACTTCACACGGACGCCCCGGGGCTCGGTCCAGCCGTGGCCTTGTGTGTTGTGTGTTCCTGATGTTTGTAATCAGCAAATCCATTTTCATGGAGTTGGCTTGTTTTTGCTCAGTCAACCAACCCCTCCTATTTTTCGCATATGTGGAAAATAATGAAAATGGCTTTAAAAACTGGGATGACTCCCCCCCCACCCCCGCTCAGCCACAGCTTCCCCTGAAAAAGATGTCTGGAACCCACAGGGAATGATGGTCAGATAGGAAACAGGTGGGGACCCATTTGGGACCAAGATAGGGGACAGCCGGTCCCCTCTCAGAATCTGGCAGGCCCGCTCGGGCTCCCGGGCCCGCTCCCCTCGAGTGACCCAGGCAGAGGAACTTTCCATCAAGACAGGACCTGACTCAACCTCTCCCAAACAAACCAGACACCAGCCACCAAACTGCCAGCACAAGAGTTTCCATAATGTGAAGCTTCCAGGAAAGCCCTGTAAAACCTTTACTGTAAATTGAATAAACTGGATTTCCAACATGGTGGCAGGGCTGGGGAAGCCTGGAGCCACACGCCGCCTGCCACCCCCTTCCCCGTCCCTGCACACACAGAAGTGGGCCGTTCCGGCCCTGACAGGGACGCCACTCCGCCCTTCTGTCCACTGCCAGTCCCCCAGCCCCCAGGCAGCTTCTCTGTGCCCTCCCGCATCGGCCACAGGGCCAGCGCGGCTCGGGCCAGGCACGTGGAGGAGCCACGCCAGAAGGACTTCCAAACAAGGCTCAGCCACTCATGCGTAAAATCCTGCCTTTGGACTCTCTCAAGCACACCTGGGGGCGTCAAGGACGTAGCCCCCTGACACTTGTCAGTGGAGCCCCTCGCCCGCCTTTTCTGCGCCCCATACAATGAGCCCAGTCAAGGAGCCAGCCATCTGAGACCTTGGAAAGGAAATACACCCCCCGAGTCACTGAATCTAGATCCAGAGGACACCTGGTCTGGGGTGACCGAGTTCTGCTCGAAAACCTCACCCCTCACCATGATTCGCAGATGAATGCCTCACTCCCCCCACTCCATATACACACACACAGATCCCGGGGTTTCCTTTCCACACAGCTGTCACCCCAGCCCAGCCTCGCACTGCCCTCCCGTGGCTGGGTCGTGCAGGAGGTCCCACACTCTGCAGACTGGTGTGGGCTACCTGGCCGGGGCCCCGTGTGGACAGGCAGAGGCAAAGGAGGCCTCGAGCCTCCAACTCTGTGCTCAGCCCACGTCAGCAGGGCCAAGTGGGTAGCAGGAAGGGTCCCAGCAGAGTCTGCCAGGACAGGTGGCTGAATGGCCGGGGAGGTGACGGCTGCATCGGCAGGGGCGTGAAGTGTGGGTTTGATCAGGAAGTTTAGCGCCTGAAAGCTGGAGAACAGGAGGGGCTCAGACTTCAGAGACTATCCCACTCCACACTTATGTTGTGTGATGAGGAAACTGAGGCACAGGAAGATTAAAACAACTTGCCCAAGGTCATCTGTTCATTCTTTCACACAATCAAGAGGCCACCTGTGGACCAGGCACAGTGCCATGAAGGTCGGGCTCCTGACCCCAGCACTTCCCACTTCTGAGATAATGCAGCAGGGACCCGTAGGGTGTCTAAGGTGCAAGGCTTACACGTGTATGGTCTAGCAGAAAGGACACTGGACTCACGGGAAGCTGGGGTCTCTGCGGCCCCAAGCAGAACACCTCCCCCCCGAACCGAGTCTCTCTTTTGTACCACAGACCCAGGAGTACTCGCCGTCTACACCTTACTTCCTCACTCACAGCAAGTGTCAAATGAGATCATGTGGAAAGCTGTGAATCACTGCACGAGGTAGAAGTGAGGACTGGCCACAGACAGCACCGGGAGGCCAGGCAGGCCCAGCATCCTTGAGAAAATAAATGCATGTTCCAGGCCCCCGCTGAGCATCGTGGCCACCGGACCAGGTATGCTGGCTCAGCCCCCCACTGAAGCCCTGCCGCCTGAGGCAGCCTCTCTGGGGGGCAGCCACTTCCCGGCATGATCCACGCCCCCGCCCCCACCCGGGCCTCCAAGAGCCGGCAGAAAGTGAAAGGCACACTGTGCATGTCTCCTCCTCGGGGTGATAGGGTTTCACATTCCTTCCCTGCCTCTTCGCAAGGGACCGCGAATCCCCGGCTGCAAGCCCGTCTGGGAGACTTCCCGCCCCCGCTCTGCAGACACTTGGGGTGTGGATATTTTCCACATTTTTTTAAGCTGCTTTTTTGGGAAACTATTTTCCTCCAGCCCTGGACCAAGTCAGCGCTTGCAGTTGCGAGTGCCGAGGGCAGCCAGGCGCTTGCCTGGAGGCTGCAGGGCCGCGGGGCGGGCGCAGCCGGTACTTTTCCACGAATGGAGGAAAGGGGGCAGCGGCAGGGCCCGCCGCCCTGGGAACGCTGCCCGAGAGGCCCAGAATCCCAGGGATTTTCCCAGTTGGCTTTGGGGAAGTGACTCCAGCCTGATGCGGCCGTGGCCGAGGCCCCGAGGGCGGGCGTGAGGATGCAGACTCTCAGGGCTGCTCTCACGGCGGGAGGTGGCCCGGCCTCTGCCAACAGGCTCTCTCTGCCAGCTGCACCTGGCGGTCCTCCCCGAGCCTGCGGTTCCTGCGAGCGGCCAGCTGCCTGCCAAACACCTCCCCATTAGCTGCACCTCTTGACTACCCACAGCTTTAGGGCTGCCTGGGCCTCACCAGGAACCTGGGGTCAGAAGCTCAGCCGGGTCCAACCCCAGACTCCAGAGTCGGATGGACTCCTGCTGCCAACAAAGCAGGATGATGACAGAGGGGTCCCGAGGACGCAGTCCATAGGCCAAAGAGGTTAAACACGGGGTGGGGGGGGGTCTGACATACTTAGGCTCACTGGCTTCACCCCTTTCCAGCCCTTGTTAAGTCTCTGATCGTCAGTTTCCTCAACAGTGAAAGGCCTGATAGCACCCAGCTCAGAGAAGCGTAGGCTGGAGGCACGAACAGGACACCTATAAAAAGTGCTTGTCACCATGCCCGACACAAAACCGGCAGGGGCTGTAATTATGAGCAGGTGGGCTAGGCCGCGGTGTGTGACCCACCCATCCTCTCACGCCAGAATTGTGACCTAGGGAGGGATGCAGAGAGGCCTGCAGAGCAGCACCGGACAGTCTCCCGCGTTATGAGTCGCGAAGGATCGCTGGGGTTTTGTGGCGAAGGCCTGCCCGCGGCGGAAGAAGAAGGTGTGGGCTCTAACCTGTTCCCTGGAGAACTCAGGGAAATTCAGGTCTCAGGGAGCTCACAGGTGTCTCAAAAGCATCCTTCTAAAGTGGCACCCTGAACCCATGGCTCAGAGCCACGGCCCTGGCTTCCCACTGGGAACACAAGGGCTTCTCTCCAGCCTCCCCGCCACCCCCAGCCCCTCAGGTTTTCCTCCTGGAACAAAACCACCAAGGACACTCTATGTTTCTCAAGGGCTGGCTGACAAAACAATATGTATAGGGCGATCGTTCAACTGGGCCGCAATTAGAATACAAATATTTGTCTTCGATTGGAAAGCCAGGTGCCAAGGTGAAGGGCGATTACCTGCTGTCTTCAGGAAGTGGGATTAAAGGTGACTTCATTTTCCACTTTGTGCTTTTCTGTGTGTTCCAAATGAACAATATGTGGGTTTTAGATTCATAAGATATAGTTAGTTTATTTTTAGAAAATAATAAAACTCATCGCGGGCTTTTCTATTTCTTTTTTAAGTTTTTATTTAAACTCCAGGTAGTTCACATGCAATTGTCATATCAGTGATTCAGCACTTCCATGCCTCACCCTGTGCTCATCGCAGCAGGAACGCTCCTAATCCCCACCACTATGTAATCCCTCCCCACCCATCAATTTGTTCTCTGTAGTTAAGAGTCTATTTCTTACTTTCTCTCTCTCTTTGCCTATGACCATTTGTTTTGCTTCTTAAATTCTACATATGAGTAAAATCATATGGTGTTTGTCTTTCTTTGATTTATTTTGCTTAGCATTATACTCTTTGGATTCAGCCATATCATTGCAAATGGCAGGATTTCACTCTTTTTACCACAGAATGATATTCCATTGTGTATACGCATGCCATATCTTCTTTACCCATTCGTCTGTCAGTGATCACTTGAGCTATTTCCATAATTTGGCTATTGTAAATAATGCTAGTATTAAGCATCAGGTGCACATATCCCTTTGAATCAGTATTCTTTGGATAAATGCCTAGTAATGCAAATGATGGATCATAGGGGAGTTCTATTTTTAACTTTCTGAGGAACCTCCGCACTGTTTTCCAGAGCGGCTGCACCAGTTTGCATTCCCACCGATGGTGCAGAAGGGTTCCCCTTTCTCTGCATCCTCACCAACGTCTGTTGTTTTCTTGTATTGTTGGTTTTAGCCATTCTGACAGGTGGGAGGTGATATCTGACTGTGGTTTTTATTTGTATTTCCCTGATGATGAGTGGCATTCAGCATCTTTTCATATGTCTGTTGGCCATCTGGACATCTTCTTTAGAAAAATATCTATTCATGTCTTCTGCCCATTTTTTAATTGGAGGGTTCATTTTTGGGGTGTTGAGATTTATAACTTGTTTATATATTTTGGATCTAACCCTTTATCAGATACATCATTTGCAAATATCTTCTCCCATTCTGTAGGTTACCTTTTAGTTTTGTTGATTGTTTCCTTCACCGTGCAGAAGCTTTTTATTTTGATCAAGTCCTAACAGTTTGTTTTTGTTCTTCTTTCCCTTGCCTGAGGAGACACATCTAGTAATTTCACTATGGCTGACGTCAAAGAGGTTACTACCTGTGTTCTCATCTCGGATTTTAATGGCTTCCTGTCTGACATTTAGGTCTTTGGTCTATTTTGAATTTACTTTTGTGTGTGGTGTAAGAAAGTGGTCCAATTTTCATTCTTTTGCATGTTGCTGTCCAGTTTTCCCAACACCATTCATTAAAGACACTGTCTTTTTTCCACCGGATGTTCCTTCCTGCTTTGTCGAAGATTAGTCGACCCTATGATTGTGGGTCCATTTCTGGGTTTTCTATTCTGTTCTTTTGAGCTGTGTGTCTATTTTTGTGCCAGTACCATTCTACTCTGATCACTGCTATTTTGTAATGTAACTTGAAGTCCAGAATTGTGATGCTCCCAGCTTTGCTTTTCTTTTTCAAGGTTGCTTTCGCTATTTGGGGTCTTTTGTGGTTCCATCAAAATTTTAGGATCGTTCGTTCTAGCTCTGTGAAAAATAATGTTGGTATTTTGCTAGGGATTGCATTAAATATGTAGATTGCTTTGGGTAGTATAGACATTTTAACAATATTTGTTCTTCCAATCAATGAGCATGGAATGTCTTTCCATTTCTTTGTATCATCTTCAGTTTCTTTCATCCATGTTTTATAGTTTTCAGAGAACAAGTCTTTTACCTCTTTGGTCAGGTTTATTACTAGGTATTTTGTTATTTTTAGTGCAACTGTAAATGGGGTCAATTCCTTAATTTCTCTTTCTGCTGTTTCATTATCGGTGTACAGAAGTGGAACAGATTTCTGTATATTGATTTTGTATCCTATGACTTTACTGCATTCACATTACCAGCTTTTCTACTTGTACAATACATCATGAACTCTCCCTTAAAATCTTTTCAATAGTTTGTCATGACACACAGAATAAACTTAAACTCCTTTTCCATAGCCTGCTAGATGGGGCAGGACCCGGACTCTCCTTTGAACCCCAGCCCAAGCCTCCTGTGGTTCCTGCCCTCACCTTCCAGTTCCGACCTCAGGAGCCTCCTCCAGGGTAAGAATCGCAGCTCTCCCATTCACTGGCTGTGTGAACTCGGGCAGCTTACTTAACTTCTCTATGCCTGGCTGTCCAGTTCTGAAAAGGAAAAAAAAACAAAAAACAAAAACAAAAACTCATAATACCTCACAGGATTGTTGTGAGGACCAATTTTTTAAAAATGATTTTTAATGTTTATTTATTTTTGAGAGAAAGAGAGAGACAGAGCATGAGTGGGAGGGGGCAGAGAGAGAGAGACACACAGAATCAGAAGCAGGGCCCAGGCTCCAAGTTGTCAGCACAGAGCCCAACACAGGGCTCAAACCCATGAAATGTGAGATCGTGACCTGAGCCGAAGTCAGACGCTCAACCGACTGAGCCATTCTTCACCTGGCTGCCTCCTTTCCCCTTTTGGTCTTGGTTTATGTGGCTCTTCCCCAGGGATGCCTTTCTGCTCACCTGCCCCCAAATCCGCCCCTCCTATTATTCTCTCATAACACCTTACCCTTTTCCTTCAGTGCATTGATCAGGATTTATAGTTACATGATTATATGGGGGCTGATTGCATTTAACGCTTGCCCCTCCTCAGACTACGAGCTTCATGATGGTCAGTGTCATGGCGGGTTTATCCATCTATGAATAACCAGAGCGTATAAAAGCCTGGCACACAGCAGGCACTCAATAGCTGTTGGCTNGGGGGGGAGGGGGGATGGGCATGGAGGAGGACACTTGTGGGGATGAGCACTGAGTGTTATGTGGAAACTAATTTGACAATAAACTATTTGTAAACCAAAAAAATAGCTGTTGGCTGAAAGAATGAATACAATGAATAAATGAATGCATGCCTTCAGGCCTCTCCGATGGACCTCAAAGGTTTACTTTTTTATTTAGAAATGCATTCACACTTTGGTGCTCATTTTTGATTTGCATGTTGAAACGTGGCTCTGTGACGCTCCTTAGTCATGAGGCAGATGTGCTCCCCTTGACCTCGTGAGGATGAGCGACAGAAACTAGGCAGGGCCAAAAGGGCAAGCTATTGGGAGGATGCCAGGGTCACGTGACCAAAGGAAGGATGCACCCCACACCCGAGGTGGGGTCGGCATGTAGCTGGACTCAGAGGCCACCAGGTGGCCATCCATTGCCTGCTCTTCTTTTTATGTCTGCCGCTTCAGTCTCTTACTGGCTGACCGCATCCCTCCTGGGTTGCCTTGCGGCTGAGGGCCCAAAAGCTTCCAAACCTTCGGCTCCTATTTCCTATTCCAGCTTGGGAACAGTCTGAGGAATAACTACCAGGCCTGGCTTAGTCAGGTGACCATCCCTGTGGCGAGGGCCCAGGTATTATTCTCTGACAAGCACAGATGGGGTCAGGTGTTGACGTCTCGATCAGCCAGCCAGAGCCGGGGCATGACACAGGGCTACCCAGAACCCACCTCTGCTTGTCCCCAGAGAAGGAAGAATGGCTCTGGGTCAAGCAGCACTCCCACGAGTCTGCCACAGTGAGGTGTTCCTCTCTCTAGAGAGAGCCCCTGTATCTCAGGACTGCTCCCAGGAAGTGGCTCTTGGCTGCTTCCACAATGCTGCCTGGCTAAAACTTACACTCTTCTTTCCCCCTTTCTTATTTTTTGAATTTTTCTTTTTGTGTATTCATTTTATACTATTTGTCATTTTTATTATCATACATCACGTTAACAGATAATAAACACTTGATCTGTGAGCCCACCCAGGGTTGCCATATTGCACAGCTCTGGAAATACTACTCACACTGTGACTTGGAGTTGTTCAAAGTCCGGCTGGTATGGCTACACCAGATGCCCCTGCTTACCACCCATCCAACAACTAGAACATTAAGCAAAAGACGCACACATTCCCTCCTAGCCTGCCTGCCTGCCTCTTCTTTCCTGAAGGGCTGACATAACCTTCTTGGGCAATACACTTGAATATATGTTTGCTGCGGCAGATTGTATTTTCCAAAGGTGACCTCAACGATATTTCCCACTCACAAGCTGTTGTTACAGAGTGAGTTTGATACTTCTCCCATCAAAGTGGGGGGGGGGGGGGCATGTCTTCTCCTTGAACCCGGGCAGATCTCCGGGACTGCCTCAGTCAGTAGAGTATGACAAAAAGCTATGTTGCTCAACTTCATACAGTGCTGTGGGCTTCCTCTTCCTCTGCTCAGGGCTCACTCTGGGGGGAGGGCGGTCCCATATAAGCAGTCCCACAGCCCTGAGGCCACCATGCTGTGAGGAAGTCCAAACAAGTCCATGCCAGAGGGCTCTTAAAACCACACAGAGAAAAGGAGACACTCGCCGCTTCACATCCCCACCGCCTCAGTGCCAGCCGCCCGATGGCACCCCCACCAGAGACCCTGAGCCAGAACTGCCAAGCCGCACCCTTCCTGAATCCACAAGAGACAGAAAGTGATTGTGATTTTAAAGCACTAAGTTCAAGAGCAATTTTTTGTCGCAGCAGTGGTTAACCAGAATGGAGCTGGGTACCTAGAAGTGGGGTGCTGCCTTAACAAAGCTAAAAGTACTTGGCAGTGACTTTTTAACTGGGGGGGGGAGTTGGAAGAAGATACTGTCTGCTGCGAAGATACTGTCTGCTGCGAAGCCTGATGGCCTCTAGGAGTCTGACAGCGAGGGCTTAAAGGAAAACGCTACAGGAGCTGGAAGAAAGGCACTGTTTCTCTCGTGGCACAAATTTTGGTAATACGCTCACCTGCAGTAGCATGGAAACTAGGACACCCCCCTAACTAGCTTGATGCTCTGCAATTTCCAGGCAGAATATTGGCAGTGCCATCTGGCTGCTTCTCATTCCCTGGGATTAAATGGGAATGGAGAGAAATGAAGTAAAGGATGGAGCATTTGAAAACCAAAGTTCCTCACTCCCAACCTCTCCACAGCCAAAAATTCTCATATAAGAAATGCATCAGGGGCACCTGGGTAGTTCAGCTAGTTAAGCATCTGACTTCATTTGGGCTCAAGTCACGATCTCAGGGTTCATGGGTTTGAGCCCCACATTAGGCTCTGTGCTGAGAGCTCTGAGCCTGCTTGAGACTCTCTCCCTCTCTCTCTCTGTCCCTCCCCTACAAACATTCACACTTTTTCTCTCTCTCTCTCAAAATAAATGAATAAACATTTTAAAAAGAAGAAAGAAATGCATCAAATCCAGGAGGAGGCAGTAAGGTCCTTCATCAAAACTTCAGGAAGGTGCACAATGGTGCCAACAGACCAGTATCTCTCCACCAAGGGCTTTTTTGTCCTCCAGGGCACACGTGACAATGTTTAGAAACATTTTTGGTTGTCACAACTGGGGGATGCCACTCACATTGACTGGGTCGCAGCCGAAGAGATCATTGCAGCCCCTTCGATGCCCGGGACCAGCCACAATAACAAAGGATTCTTTGGCCCAAAACATCAATAGTGCTGAGTTTGAGAGACCCACCATAGACAGACAAAAGAGCCTCTAAGGATATATTTTTTTGAAGTATCGTTGACACAAAGTGTTACACTGGCTTCAGATGCCCAGTGTAGTGATTGGACAATCTATACCTTGCTCCATACCCCACAAGTGCAGCGATAAGGATACTTATTTTTATCCCACCAAACTTCCAGGCCCTTCCATGTAACAGACACTGTACTAGGCACTGGAGATAAAACATTGAGTATAAGCAGCCGCTGCTCCTACCCTCAGGAGACTGACACTCAAGTTGGATGGGGAAAAAAAATGCTATAAAGGCTGTAATAGGAGAAGAAATGTAGTATTGGTGACAGTGATAATCACCATATGCTTAGCCTCATCTATTTTGAAATGTTTTAAATTGATTGCCTTTTCCTGGTTTCTTTAGGTGGAAGGTAGTTTTGACTTGAGATATTCACCTTTTTAACATGCTTACAGCTAGAAAAGTCCCTCACAGCACTGCCTTCCCTGTCATCCATGAGTTTGGGTGTGTTGTGTCTTCATTTTCATTCATCTCAAAACTGTTTTGTGATTTCTTCTTTGACCCACTGGTTATTTAATAGTATGTTGCTCCATTTCCATATATTTATAAATTTCCCAAGTTGGCTTCTGTTATTGACTTCTGATTTAATTCCACTGTGGTCAGCAACAGATTTTATATTATTTCAATTGTATTACATTTATTAAAGTTTGATTGCTTACAATAGCCAAGTTATGGAAGCAGCCCAAGTATCCACTGACTGATGAATAGATAAAGAAGAGGTGGTATATACAGACAATGGAATATTATTCAGCCATAAAAGGAATGAAATCTTGCCATTTGCAATGACATGGATGGATCTATAGAGTTAGCTAAGCTAAGAAAGACAAACACCATATGATTTTACTCATATGTGGAATTTAAGAAATAAACAAGCCAAAAAAAAGCAAAGGAAAAGAGAGAGAGAATCAAACCAAGAAACATTTCTAACTATTGAAAACAAACTGACAGTTACTATGGGGGTGGGGTGGGGGATGGGCTAAATTGGTGATAGGGATTAAGGAACACACTTGTTGCGATGAGCATTGGTTGTTGTATGGGAGTATTGAATATTGTACACCTGAAATTAATATAATACTGTATGTTAACTATACTGGAATTAAAACTAAACTAAACTAAAATAGAAATTTATTGACTTTTGTTTTATAATCTATCCTGGAGCATATACTGTGTGCCCCTGAGAAGAAGGTGATCTGCTACTGTTACGTGCAGTGTTATTTAGGTATCTGTGAGAGCAGCTGGATCTATAGTCTATTCAAGTCCCTTCACGTCTTTCTCATTGAGATGCACCCTGACCTACTCCCTTTAAATTGAAAATTACCCCACCATCCCCACCATCCTGCTCAATTGCCCTTACCCTCCTCTGCATCTCCCTTGCTAGGATACTAGATAACTAGCTGATTATTACCTTTATCGTTTATTATCCCTCTCCCCCCAGAAGAATGTAAGCCACCACAAGTACTGGCATTTTTATCTTTGTGTTCACTGCTGTAGCCTAAACACCTATAAAAGGACCCAGTGCAAGGTAGGGTTGAATGAATTTTTATTGAATAAACCACTGAGTATCTGGACCTTTTCCAATTCCCTAAACTACTTCGTAATTTTTGCCAATTAAGCGGATAAATGTTAACTCACTGTTGTCTTCACTTATTTTCCCTTGATAACTAAAGACGTTGACTACCTCTTCTTGTGTGCTTTAGCCACATACCTTTCCTCTTCTGTGAGACCCTTATTAATCTGACTTGTCTATTTTTCTCTTGAGTTGTTTGTTCTCGTTACAAAAATGTAGGCGGTACATGTAATCTTGATACTACTCTCTTGCAAGTGTATGCACCCTGAGGATCTCCCCCGACTATGCAACTTCTCATTAAGATGTCTGATAAGCAGAAAGCCTTTATTTTAATCTAATCAATGGTGTGGGAAATTCTTTTTATGTCTTGTTTAAAAATAAATTCTTCTCACACCAGAGCATCAGTGCTGGGGGGTGGGGGTGGCGGAGCAGTCCTTTCTAAAACTTTGTTTTTAATTAAAAGCTTACTTTATTGACCACAGAAGAGTCCCATGCATGAAATTCAACGTCTTACAAAGGACCTCGGGCCCCTCCAAAGAGACAAGCCCAACTCCCCCCAAATCCGGGCCCCCCTCTCTCTCATTCAGTACCATTACCTTCTCCCCTCTAGCAACTGGAGCGAGAGAAAACACCATTAATCACTCTCTAAGAGCTGCCAGGTGGGCAAGAGGTGGGGGGAAGCGGGAAAGAGCCCAAGGGAAGGGGCTACAGTTTAGAAATACCAGCCAGCACAGTAGCCCTCCCCCCGCCAGAGGAACTTGGCAAGTCCCAACACACAATTCTAAAGGGCACTTAGGGATTTGAAATGTGGGGGGAAAAAGATGATAATAAAGGAGGGTGGAGGTAACACCCTAAGGAAAGCTCAGGCTAAGGCGAGAGAGGCTGTGCTTCTAAAGAAAGAGGTACCCTTTCAGATGGGCCCCAGTGAGGCAGCAGACAGTAGGGGTGGCCTGTAAGGGAGCGAGCATTGGGGTGATCTGCACACTGGCACAGTCCGTGGACAGAGTGGACACCACAGGCAGACAGGAAAGAGGGAATGGGGTTGTCTGAGCCCAAAGGCTATCATCTGTCAGTGGTGTTCAGACCTTGAGGTTGTCGCTCACCAGTCACAGGTTTCCAGAGGCTTCCTCAACTTCACGCCTAAGGATAAAAGTTATTTTTCCTGTAGGGAGGAGAAAAGGAGAAATTTCAAAACGCAAACACCAGAAAATGCCCCTGTCCATCTTCCTAAGATTAGCCGAGCGATCGGTGCATCACCTGCAGGGATTCTCAGAGTCCTGAGCTGCCCACGACCGATGAGTCACAAAATCTTTTTTGAAGTGTTCAGACTTTGCCTCCAGTGAATATTTGGCTTTGACACTTTCTGTCATCTCTGCTGAGAAGAGAAGCAATAACCAGTCAGTGCTGCCAGAGCCTGGACCTTGGGTAAACCTCCTGTCTCAGGTCACCCTCCTCAGCCTCACCCCCCACCCCCACCCCAGCACCCCAGAGAGAGAGCCTCGTGCTGAGCTCCGGACGGACAGTCACCAGAGCCAGATCCTGGTCAAGCTCTTTCCTTCATCTATATAAAGAGATTTTGAAATGAAGCACACGCGAAGAAATTGAAAGGTCATCAGACAAAGAACAAGCACCGGGCCTGATATTTTCCCTTCGCCACCTGCCACAGGACAGTATAAAGCGGAGCTCTGTGTCCTGCAAAAACGACACGAGGCACCCAGAGGACGCTCACTCCGCTCAGAGCTAAGTCTCCCAGGCCAGCCGCCATCACCAGACCTGTGACAGCGGACTGCCCCTCCGCCCTTCCCTGCTGCTCCCCAGCCCGCGACGGCTTCGGGAAATGCGCTCCCTCAAGCAGGCAGAACGCGCCTGGGCTGAGCTCTGATGGCTAACTCTGCAGGAAAGGGAGCCCCACACCCAAAGTGTTCACAGCGAGGCAGGCCCTCAGACCCTAGCTGGAGACCCTGCACCCACAGCCGGGCGAGCCCGGAGCATCTGAACACTGGGAGTGGGAGACAGGGGCACAAGTCCTTTCCCCAAAGGTCTCCCAGTCTAAGGAAGACATCACGGCCGACAGGTCTCCTAATCTCCCAACCTAAAGGTTGAGACGAAGCCCCTGCTCTCAGGAAAGGAGCCTCCCCCAGAAAGTTCCCAAGCCCCTCGAGGCCCCTGATGGGGCAGAGGAGAACGGAGTTCCCAGATTCAGCAAATAAAAACACAAGGCATCCAGTCAAACTTCAATTTCAGATGAACAGGGGATCTTTTTTTAGGACACGTATGTCCATGCAATATATAGGCCATGCTTAAACTAAAAACACGATTCCTCGCCTATTCAAAATTTAAATGTAAGCGGACGTCGTGTGTTTTATCTAGACCAGCACAAAATCACAAGGCCCAGACCTGAGTCTAGTATGTGGTGACATGCCAGCGGGTAGAAATGAACACGTCACGGGGTTATGATGCGGTGGGGACAGAAAAGGAGGGGTGGCTCGGAGTCAGCAGGGTGCTGCTGGGCCTGTGGGCTCCCTGGGGCTGCCTCAGACTCGGACCCATCACCACAGGTGGCTGCCGGCTGCCCCCTGTGCAGTAGGGAGCTGGGGGCTCAGAGAAAGAAGCCCTGGGGCTTCGCATCCCGCATCAAGCCAGAGCTGAGGCAAGCACACCGGGAGAGAGAGTTTGGGGGCGCCCTGGGGGAAAGTGTGCCAAGATCTGGGGGAACGCAGCCGAGCGCCCAAAGGACAGTGTGTGCTTTCAAACTGCAGAATGATGGGAAGGCTTCTGTGTCGCCAGGAAAGAAGCCTCCATGAGGGCCACAGCGAGGGGTGCTGGCATCACGGGAACCTGACAGTGGGGCAAACAGGAAATGGGCACCATCCAGAGCTGAAGCCACAGACCCCGAAGGTCTGAGCTCCCTGAGATGCTGGGCGATGAGACCCCGGGATCCCGGCCCCAGGAAGCCCCCACACCCACTGCACGGGGCCCACACAGTGAGACAGCAAAGCAGTTCACCAAGTCAAGAACTAGTTCGAAATACCTGACCACTGTTCTCCATCAGATCAGTCAACTCGGCGTGCCTCCATCTAAGGGGGACAGGGGACCCGTCTCATAAGAGAGGACCAAGGTACAGCCTTCAGAAAGGCAGGTGCGACCTCAGCTCCCGGGGCCCTGAGGCCTGAGAATCGCCAATGCTAACCAGTTAAAGACTGAATGCTAACATCCAGGGAGCTGCCTGGCACTCTCCAGCCCAGCCTTCCCCTCCTCTCCTCTTCCTTGGTTTTGGGCGCCAGGCTCCTGGCTCCTGGGGCACTCCAGTGAGGAGGGCTGAGAACATCTGAATGCCCCCCCCAAAACAGCCAGAGTCCAGGCAGCTCTCGCCACCACTGAAAGCCCCACCTGGGGCTGCCTCTTTTGAGGAGCTCTGATGAGGATCACAGTGGATGCTACTGTTATTACTACTTACCAGTCACTACTGTATACTAGGTAGCATTAAGAACTTAATTTCCTGCCTCAAAGAACATACAACCTGCGAAACGGGCACCGTTGACACTATTTCACAGATGAGGACCTGCCAGCCACGGCCGTCGACCAGTCTAGACAGTTAACACTCAGGGGTAGAGAAGACCAGTGAGACAAAAACCTCTGACTTGGGAATTGATCATCAGGGTGAAACCCACAATTTTTGAGAGAACAGTGTCCGGAACAGAAGACGCTAAGGGCAGGCTCCAAACCCTTGCAACACAGATCTCTGACAGCAGGGGGCGACAATGTCTGCGAAAAGCTACTTGCCATGGAAAATGTAGACCCAGTTGGTGCCTAGGAATACAGATCCCAAAGGGAAGAAGGGGAAATGAATCCCTGATCCCCTCTGGACCCCAGGAAAGAAACTTGAAACAAAACTGGCCTGTGCTGCAGACCCAGATTTAGAGAGTGCTAGATTCCAGGGTTATTGAGACTTCTTACCAGCTTCCCCACCACTCAGCAAATGCTCCTTAGAGAAAACCAGCCTTCCCTTTGGGGCCCCTCTGGTTTCGCTGCCCTGCCAGCCTATCGACAGGGCTACAGCCTCTGGGCTTTCCCTTTCCTTCTGTGGAGTCTCAGTCCACTCAGGTCAAGTAAATGCCTGTGCAAATGCCCCCAGGGAAGAAAGCGGGGCAGATCAGCTGACCTCTGAGGCTTTTCTCTAATGTTCATTTCCCACTCACTGCTTCCCAGGCTCTCCACTGTCTTTCAGCATTGTGCAACGTATCCAGTGTTCTAGTTACTGCAGTAGTTGTGGGAGCCTGTTGCAACTCTCTCCTACCCAGGATTCAGTGTCCAAGTTCTCTCTCTCAGCTTCCGCTTCCTCCATTGTGAAATGATAATGACAGTGTGAAATGAACAAAGAGTATGTCATAGTGGGCACTTAGCAGAGTACGACCCAGGATCAGCCCTCTGAGAGATTCGCAGGGGAGGGGCCCCGGAGGTCCTGGTGAAGAGCACCGGCTTCGGAGTCAGCGGGCTCAGATCTGAATCCCAGCTCCCCAGTTTATAAGCTGTGTGACCTTGAAGAAGTGGCTTAACCTCTCCTAGCTTCAGTTTTCTCCTCAGTCAAATGAGGGACACTAATGTCCACCTCATGGTCTTGAACACATTCGATGAAGACCTTAGCTCTCCATGTGCCTCTCCCAGTGAGTATTCAGTGGGAAATAGTAGTATATCTCATTTCACTTACTAGGTGGAGTAAGGACAGGCAGGTTAAGGCAATAGAATATTTGGAGTGTGCCTAGAAAAGACTAAATATTATAACGTATGTCCGAAAGATATAAGGCAATGATAAACATGTCTCACATTTTATATCCATTTGGCAATTTTTCAAGTGCTCTGACTTTATCTCTTCACATTGTCACCACCTCCAGGCAGTATATATAGTAGTGCAGACATTATTATCCCCATCTTAAAGATGAGGACACTAGCTTGGGTGAGACGAATTGAAGTAGCTACTCAAGCGCAGAACCACAGTAAGAATTAGTCTTCACACTCATAATCAATGCCTTCAAGGAATATATAATAACCCTACCGTCAAATGGGCCTCTGTCAGAGAATATAATCAGGGCGTATAAGGTGAACATCAGGCAGGGGCATGACTGAAGATCAAAGAAAGGAGAGCTGCGAGAAAGCTTCTAGCAAAGACTGTGTTCATGTGTTTGCTGCCACCACTCCAGCCAGCACTGCCTAGTGCAGACCAGCGCCCTCAAGAGAATGGATGAAGCCAAGAAGTCCCGAGGAGAGGGCGACTGGAAGTGAGTTCATACCTCAGGTGGGCTGGCAGGGTCAGATTGCATGTTTTCTGTGTATTCATCCCACAAAAGTGTTTCGGACTCTTATCACTTAGCAGGTGCCCTATTAGACACGAGAATACAGTCAGGGACAAAAATATAGTTCCTGTCCACATGGAGCTTATTGGTCTAGCGGAGGAGACAAACAATGATCAGATAAGCCGCACACAGATACAGAAGTCCCAAATGCATGTTAGGATGAGACTCTCTCATCCCACGGGGCAAGGGTTGGGAAGGCTACCAGAAGGCCACCTCCAAGAGCCCCGCAGGCAGAAGGCAGCTGGGGCGAGCCCCACGCAGGAGTGCATGGAGCACTCAAGGAGGGCGAGAAGGTGAGGGGCACGAGAGAGTGCTCCCCAAGAAGGCAGGCAGAGACGCCCCAGAGCGGTGTGGGCGGGGCCTGCAGGCCGCTCTGGGAGCTGGGTCCTGCTCTCATAGAAGTGGGAAGCCCCCAGAGCTGTAAGCAGTAGTGGGGGGGAGCAAGAGAGAGCAGAGGGTGGCCTTTTCGGGGTTCTTTGATCATAAACAACAGCAACGGAGTCTGACTCGCTTCAGGAAAAGCTCATTTATTGGAAGCAGATGCCACGGCATCAAAGGAAAGGCTGAACCACAGGGCCTTGAAAAGGACGGGAACAAAGAAAGCGCCACAGATCCCAGAAGCAGGGATTACAGGCTGCCCCAGAGTAGCTGCCGAGCACTTGCCAGCTCTTGTGCTGTGCCGCTCACATTCCGATTCCCTAGAGGCAGACTGACACACTCAGCTTGGGGCCCGAGCTCACTTCTTGACCACCAGATGACACATCTACACCGACAGACTCTCCACAAGACAGCTTCCAAGGGGAGGAGTGTTCCTCCAGAGAAAAATCACAGGGACATTGGGGCGACATTCCCAAAGAATTGAGAAGGGGAGTCTGGACCAAAAAAAAAAAAAAAAAAATCAGGCGTCTACTACAGATCCTGAAAAAAGGCCTGGGGGATGACTAAGGACAAAATGCATTTCCCTGTGGGTTTGCCTAGGAAACAGTCAAGGGTGTCCGGGGGTGGGCCGTAGAGGAGGTTTGGGAGATGGGAGGCAGAGAAAGGAGGTGCCAGATGGCACCTTGTATCAGGTTGCACACCACAGAGCCCTCCCCAGGCCTCATTCTCTGACTCATCCGTAGCCTTCAGAGAGATAAGGTAACCAACCACTAAATAAATAAGCCACCACCACGCTAGTGAGAAGTGGCAGCTGGGGGGTGAGGGGGGGGGGACCAAAAAGGAATATATTCATTCCACCAACAGTTATGTATAAACACATTTATCTAAGGAAGAAGGCTGACTGAAGCGTCCCCCGGCTTCGGGAGGATGAAGGAAGGGATAAGGGTTAACTCATCGATGAGATTTCAGATGTCAGAACAGAAAGCCAGGAAAGTAAGCTGACAGACTACAGGCAGGAAGCCACCAGAGCCCTCCCAGAGCCACTCATCCTGATCCTGAAGATCTAGCCGTTAGAAAAGCACTGTCGTTTCCTTCCTGGACAGGCAACTACCTTCACCAGATGCTAATTCAGTGCTTCATTTCTTACAGGAAGCATATTTCAATGTGCATTGCAGTAGCTTAAGAAATCCTGTGCTTCGAAGAATGTAGACATTGCCAAAGAACTAAAGATAAAAAGGGCTCAGCGCTGGACATTGATGGAGGAAGAGGGGGAGACAGAAAGCCTTTGCTTGCCTCCCACAATGTTTGCAATTTTGTTTCACTGGAAAGGAACTCAAGATTCTCTGTGCAATTTCAAGGCACCAGCCTGACCTTTTGGGAAGGTCTCATTCTCCCTCCCCCATCCCTAGCTTTTTCACGGAGCCCTTCTTTCATTGCATTGAGAGGAAAACTTTTTGGTGCAAAAAAAGAGGGGCATTGATTCTAAGGAAAGGAGCTCAGTGAAGAAACTGTGACATGTAATGTGTCAAAGCTTCAAAACACCACTGCCAGAACCAAGAGATGTCTATTTGCAGAGAGGCAGTGGGGGAAATTGCAGCCACTTTCCAACCGCACATGTTGCTGCCATGTGAAGCAAGCTGATGAATTTACAATAAGACCTTGAGCAAATATAGGAACGTGTGAAGGAAAAGCAGCCGCATGTTCCTTAAAGAGGAAACTCTTACTACTAATGCGTTACAATAGTTTCCTTACTGGTCCCTGCCGCCTAGATCACTTTTTCCACCTTACTCCACTTCACACCGGCTCTCAGATCTTTCTACCAAAGCCCCACCTTCCATACTAGTGTGTCTACCTTCCTAAATCATTCTAAACTGAGCCCAGTCTCCCTGAATTGTTCTTTGATGCTTTTTGTCATGTCTGTGCACCATCCAAGTTATTATGTCCTTCTTTTTACATGTTATTTATTTATTTATTTATTTAGTTATTTAGTTATTTATTTTCAGAAGGGAGAAGGGCAGAGAGAGGGACAGAGAAAAATCCCAAGCAGGCTTCGCGCTGACACGGGGCTCAATCTCACGAACCATGAGATCATGACCTGAGCTGAAATCAAGAGTCCGCTGCTTAACCGACTCAGCCACCCAGGTGCCCCCAAATTACTGCTTCCTGAATATTAAGTTGCCTCATTTTCTTTACTGTGCCTCATTGTAAGGAATATTATCATTACTGTTTAAATGTGTCCAAGGTGCATTAATATAAATGCCTATGTGATAAACTCTAAAATGTCCATCATAAACCACCAAAAACCGTGTCACACATCCCCTAGCGACACTGCACTGTCCCTGGCTGCCCCTAAGCACCCTTGTTCATACAGCCTGCACTCGGGCCAAAGTGGGCAATTCACCATCCCCCCCACCGCATACACCACTCACTCTGATGTTTGTCCCTTCCTCCAATCCCACCTCTCACCTCACACTAATCATTCAAGCCCCAGCCACCCCCTCTTGAGGTTTCCTGGACTCCCACAGCCTGCAGGGAGCTTGCCTCCCCGGGCTCTCCCTGTGCGTGGAGCACCCAGGGCATCTCCCTGAGGACTCTACGTGGCTCCCTTCGAAGTATGAGGTGTGGGTGAACACCTTTTCTTTCAGAACATTTGCAGGCTTCCTTAGACCAGAGGTCGTAGCTGGCTGTTTTGCATAGGCTCTTGCTCAGCGAACGCTCCCGGGATGAATGACTCACAGTGAATTCTGCTCACTGTCCGGTGCTCTTTTTGGTAAAACACAAATCTGCTCATATCATTCTCCCGCTCCCCACAAAATAAAGTCCCAATGACTTAGCAGACATCAAGAGACAGGGTCTTTCATGATCTGGCTTGAGTTGGGGAGAAGAAGCATCCCCACCCTTATCCTCTCACCCTAACGGGGTGAGACTGACCCTCTCTCTCCCATTTGTCAGGGTATTTTTAGCCTTCTTTTATAAAGCCTAGGTGATAGGGCAGCCCATGGCTACCAGAACTAGGTTCCATTGAATCCCTTTACAAATCTGCATAGACAGTGTGATGGTTAATTTCATGTGTCATCCAGACCAGGAACAGGGTACCTAGACACTTGGCCAAACATTATTGAGTGTGTCTTGTGGGTGTTTATGTATGAAATTAACGTTTCAGTTGGTAGACTGAGTAAAGCAGATTACCCTCCCCCCTAATGCGGGCAGGCCTCATCCAAGCAGTTGAAGATATGAATAGAACAAAAGGCTGGAGTAAGAGATCTCTTCCCACCTCACTGCCTTGAGCTGAGATACCAGTCTTTCCCTGCCTTCAGATGTCACCTGAAAAATCATCTCTGTTTCAATCTTTTTAAAAAAAATTTTTAATGTTTTATTTATTTCTGGGAGAGAGAGAGGGAGAGACAGCGTGAACAGGGGAGGGTCAGAGAGAGAGAGGGGGACACAGAATCCGAAACAGGCTCCAGGCTCTGAGCTGGCAGTCAGCACAGAGCCCGATGCGGGGCTCGAACCCACGAACCGCGAGATCATGACCTGAGCCAAAGTCTGAGCTCAACCTGAGCTCAACCAAATGAGCCACCTGGGAGCCCCATCTCTGTTTTAACCTTAAGCCTGCCAGCTTTCCTACTGGAACTACATCACTGACTCTGCATCTGCAGACTACGGATCCTGGGACTTCTCAACTTCCCCAGTCACATGAGCCAATTCCTTCTAATATACATACATATACATCCCTTTGTCTGCCTTAGGACGTAAAGGTCCTTAAGATTTTGTTCTCAGTCTTTGAGGTCTCTGTCAAAACTTAGAAGCAATAAGAAAAGTCACATTAAAATTATGCCAGATTAGAGGGGCACTTGGGTGGCTCAGTCTGGTGAGTGTCTGACTCTTGATTTCAGCTCAGGTCATGACCCCATGGTCGTGAGATCGAGCCCTGTGCAGGGCTTCATGCTGGGCGTGAACCTGCTTAAGATTCTCTCCCTCTCTTCCTCTCAAAAAAAAAATATTATACAGATTATTATTCTGTAATTTAAAATTTTTTCCTAATTCAGACGATGAAAATGGGGATCATCTATGAAATACGATAAATATTCAGACTTAGAACTTAGACCTGAATGGGTTCTGTTCTCTCCTTTCTCGCCCAGAAAAGTGAGAACAAAAATGAGTAGGCTATTCCCATAGGGCCCTAGGGAAACAATCAATTATCCTTTGTGTCTGCTGTCCCTCCTGGGCCACAGTCCCTTCTCTTGCTCCATACATGTCTACAGAAGCAGGTATCACGGCTTCCTCTCACTGGCAAACACCACGAGCTAAAAAATGACGAAACGAAGCTACTACTGCCTGAATGCCACAGATAAAACATTGAAAGCGGAGAGCCCAGCAACCTGTGACCATGGAGATGAGTTGTAATCAGCAAACCAAGGCCCTCGCCTTCCTCTTTCCTCTGGGCATCCAAGAAATGGTTGGTTCAGAAGCTCCGAGCCCACACTATTTTCCAGCAACAACCACTTAGCAACAGGATTAATACATCACAAACCCAGAAGTCAAAAACCACTCACGTCCTGCTTACCAAAACCAAAGTTAAGATATCAGGTCTATCACACTTCTTTTTCCAGCACTAGGGCAGACTCGATACCCCAAACGACTTCCTCCACTGAAACTAAAACATGGGATAAAATATACAAGCATATTGCCTAGCTCGCACCAAAGGAAAAGAATCTACAAAGGCCAAAATGAAGTGAATTCCCAGGGGGAATCTCCCCCTGGGACTCGTAAAGCCAGCCTTGAAATGGGTTTGGTGTCTGCATTCATACTCCGTGGTGCCTTGAGATGACTGATTTGCAGACATCAGAGTACACCCTCTCCGGAGAAGCAAACCCTCAACTCAGGACACAAAGCATTTCCACAAATTTCCAAGGGAAATGAGCAGCTTACAGTAAGAAAAGAGAAAGAAATCACACAGCATGCAAGGACCAAAACACTAAAATAAACAGGGAGAGGGTTCCACAGGTAGCAAAATCAGATCACAGAGAGTTTAAGGATTGAGATAAGGCAAAACAGAATGCGAGCTCTCTCGATGATGCCGTCCCTCGCCTGTTTTCTCCTGTCTCCATATGTAAATGTCCATCAGGGTTCTGTGTCTCCATGCCTTTTCTATTTCTTCCAAGACTCTGCTCTTGCTTTTTGTCTTTTTTGACCTCTCTTTCTCCACAGGCGCCTTCCCAAAGCACTACGAGAATGTCCAAATCTTTCCAGGAAGACAGAACGGAAAGAGGAAAGAAAATCTGTCCCCCACCCCCCACCACTTTTCCTCTACTACTCTTGCTCTTCCTGAAGGGCAGCTACGGTGATCCCCCCCACTGCCCAGTCACCNTTATCTTCCCCGGTTCGCACTCACGTTAGAAGGCTCTCTCAGTGGATTCTGCGTCCTTTGTCTCCCAATCTCTCAGGTTTTGTAAGGTTTCCAATGGCTTCAGATCTTTTCTGTGTGATGTATGGGCGCGAGTGCAAGTACGGAGCTCCTTACTTCTCCGCCATCTTGCCCCTCCCCCCCCTCTGCTCACTTCTTAAAATGTGGTTGTTTTAAAGTTTTCATTCTCGGAGTGCCTGGGTGGCTCAGTCAGTTGAGCATTTGACTCTTGATTTCACCTTAGGTCATGATCCCAGGGGTGTGGGATCTGAGCTCCACTCAGCATGGAGCTGGCTCAGGATTCTCTTCCTCTGCCCTTCTCTCTGACTTGTGCTCTCTCTCTCTAAAAAAATAAAAATTAAAAAAAATAAAGTTTCCATTCTCAACCCTTTTCACCTCCTCCCTGGCCATATCATCCACTCTCAGGGCTTAAGAGCAGTCCACCTCTGGGGTAGGCGTAACCTGGCAATATAAGAAATCTTTCCAGAGGGCATTCCAACGTGAATAGTTTCAAGAGGACCCATTTCCAGATCCTCCACTGCCATGTGTTTTCCTTCCTAGAATCAATCCGCCTGAGAATATGTGAATCCTTGATCACAGGCATCTTCCTTCATAAGCTCCTTCTTGCTCATCCTAAATCTGATAAGGGCACATTTCTTCAGAGCGTATGTAAATATCTCTGGGCCAGCACCTTGGAAAGTTGCTGGAGGAAAGAATAGTCTGATGGCTGCCAGAGGGCAAGGGGTTGGGAGATGGGCAAAATGGGTGAAGGGGAGTGGGAGGTACGGGCTTCCAGTTATGGAACGAATAAGTCACTGGCATGAAAGGTACAGCAGAGGGAATATAGTCAGTCAATGGTATTGTAATAGTGCTGTATGGTGGCAGATGGTAGCTACGCTTGTGGTGAGCACGGCATGCATGCATAGACTTGTCACATCATCACTATGTCATACACCTGAAAGCAATATAAGATTGTGTGTCAACTATATTTCAATTTAAAAATATGCCATAGGTATTGAGATTACCTACAATATAGGTAGTCTCAATATCTATGGCATTTTTTATGGCATTATATGATTGTAATATAGTGAATGATTATAATATGGGTAATAAATGCTCTTGTAAGTTAGAAGGGTTCCAATTCTGCTTTCAATAAAATTGAAGAGGGGCGCCTGGGTGGCTCAGATGGCTCAGGTCATGATCTCATGGTTTGTGAGTTCCAGCCCTGCATTGGGCTCTGCACTGACGGTGTGGAGCCTGCTTCATATTCCCTCTCTCTCTCTCTCTCTCTCTCTGTCCTTGCCCTGCTCACTCTCTCTCTCCCAAAAATGAATAAACATTTTAAAAAATAAAATAAAATAAATAAAACTGAAGAAAGACCAAATGGAATTGTCAGCTTATTGATCATTTGATGATAGTTTTTGATGATAGATCTGTATGTGAATTGGGGCTTCTAACTCAGACGGGGTTTGAAGAACTAATTGGCAGTTGCTATAACAACTTCTTCCATTCTCATCCACTTATTTATCTAAACAAGGTTTCTTAGTATTAATATCAAAGCAAGGAAAAATATTAAGAGAATTTATGCTGAGCCCTGTGTAGTTCTAGCAATAAGGAATATTCATCCATGGATATATGAACTAGTAGGAGAAAAATCCTAGGCCCACCAGTGGCCTTAAAAGATGAAGCTCCTGTAATATTTTACGTTTCTGTTTAATGATTGCAAATTTAAACTATAATTGTTATGTTAATCAGGAATCAATTGTGTGCTAAGAATAATTAATGATAGCTCAAGCTAGAATAAATTAATTAACACTTAGAGCCTGAGGGTCTCCAGAGGCAAAATTTCTTTTAATAAACATATAGTAGTATTTGTTCAGACAAGTATAAAAGGACATTCAAGAAAAAGCTTTCAAGCATAAAAATTACTTTAGGATTACATCACATGGAAAAGATGGAATGGAAGTTCAAGTTCAAGGAGAAAAAGTTGTAAAACCTTTACTCTGTTGAAGATGAGTTTGTTTATACAGTTTTTTAAATGGGTGATGAATATGTACAAATACCGAATCATTATGTTGTATACTTGAAACTAATCTAATGTATGTCAATTGCACCTCAATAAAAATTTATTTTGAATTCAGTTTTCTGAATTAATTTAAAAATTGAGTAACTGTCATCTACTAGGCCTGATTAAATATTTCGTATTGTCATTTTCAGTGCTAAACCTGATACATAAAAAGAAATGACACTGGCACTAAGTTTCCACTGGCTGCATTAAAATGAGGGATGTGACCATTTTTTATGTCAATACTTAAAATACATTCAAAATGACATCTTTTGCAGATATTCAAACTTATGAAAGAAAAGAATTTTATATGTCAATTTAAAAATATGTGAGGGTAGGGGCATCTGGGTGGCTCAGTCGATTAAGTGTACAACTTCGGCTCAGGTCATGACTTCACAGCTCGTGAGTTCGAGGCCCGCATCAGGCTCTGTGCTGACAGCTCAGAGCTTGGAGCCTATTTCGGATTTCTGTGCATGTCTCTCTTTCCCCCCTCCCCCATGCATGCTCTGTTGCTCTTTCTCTCTCAAAAAAAAATAATAAGTCTTAAAAAAAATTTTTAAATACACTGAGGATAAATACTGTATAATTCCATTTATATGATGTTACAGAACAGAAAAGATTAATCTATCATGAAAAAATCAGAACAGTGCTTGCCTATAGTAGGGATGGGGGTATAGACTGACTGTAAAAAGTTCAAGGGGACTCTTTGTTGTAAACGCAAAAGCATTTGTCAAACATCAAATGGGAGACTTAAAATGTGTACATTTCATTGAGGGAAATTTTACCTCAAGAAAAAAAGAAAAACTACAAATATATGAACTCTGGGTAGTGTTATGCATACCAAAGAATTTAGAAGTGAAATGTATTGGCGTCAAAAATATATTTGGAAGCACTGCTAGGAATTTACCCAAGGGACACAGGAGTGCTGGTGCATAGGGGCACATGGACCCCAATGTTCATAGCAGCACTCTCAACAATCGTCAAATCATGGAAACAGCCTAAATGTCCATCCACTGACGAATGGATCAAGAAGATGTGGTTTATCTATACAATGGAATACCACATGGCAATGAGAAAGGATGAAACTTGGCCATGTGTAGCAACATGGATGGACCTTGAGGGTGTTATGCTGAGCGAAATAAGTCAGGCAGAGAAGGACACATATCATATGTTTGCACGTATAGGAGGATTCAGAGGAACTTAACGGAGGACCACGGGGGAGAAGAAGGGGGGAAATGGTGGGGGAGAGGGAGAGAGGCAAACCATGAGAGACTCTTGAATGCTGAGAACAAACTGAGGACTGATGGGTGTAGGGGGGAGGGAGTGATGGGCATGGAGGAGGGCACTTGTGGGGATGAGCACTGGGTGTTACATGGAAACCAACTTGACAATAAACTATTTGTAAAAAATAAATAAGTAATATATTTGCAAATGTATAAAAAAATAAAATGGATTGAAAATGGTCAAGATAAGTAATGTAACTAAAGCAAAATGTTTACAGTAGAATCTAGGTGGTGTGTATATGTTGTTCACTGCTCAAGTATTTCAACTTTTCTGTATGTTTGAAAATATTCACAGTAACTTATTGGGGAAACTGTACAAATGGGAATATAATTCTCTGAGGGATGTGCAGGCAAAAGTTTGAAGACCATTGGTTTCTATTATCACCATTTGTTAATGAATCTCTAACTGAAACCTCTCTCCCGAATCCCAATCATCTTTCCATCTGTCTCCCAGACTGCTCCATCTGGAATCCCCATCAGATCTAACACTCAACAGATCCAAATATGAGTTTATTGTCTTCCTGTGTCAGTTAGAAATATCAAGTATCAGAATATAACAAACAAAACGAGGGCAATTTTTCTCACGTAACAAGAGATCTGGAGGTGGGTGGGTGCTGGCATTGGTTCAGCCGCTCAACTGTCTCCTGACTGCCATCCACCTGGCCTTCCCTCATAGCCACAAAGTGTTCTACTGTTCCAGGCATCATGTCTGAGTTCAAGATAGGAAAACGGAAGGAAGCAATGCCAGTGACAATTGAACTTTTATTAACACAACTTCAGATTTTCCAAAAGCCTCCAGCCAACTTCCACATAAATCCCATTAATCAGAAATGTGGCCCTAGCAGCAAAGGAAACCAAGAGGCAAGTACCCAGCTTCCCCGTCCTGAAAATTGAATGTAGGATTGGGTGATGGGTAAGCCCATCTACAGTATCTATAACATTCTCCCCCAAACCTGATTTACCTCCTATACTCCCCATCTGTATGAATGGTCCCAGGATCTGATTAGTTACCCTAGGAAGGAGCCCAGGAGTCATCCTTACCTTTCTTTCCCCTCTGCTCCTCAGATTGACTGTCTTGATCTTTTCTCAGTCTTTGAGTCTCTCTCAGATCGGAGCTGCCTTCCTATGTCCACTGCCACTGTCTTGGTTCAAGTTCTCATTTCTTCCCTGAACTGCTTAGTCCCAAGTCTTAACTTGAAACTATCTCCCATGTGGCCCCTGCTTGACCATTCTAAAAACAGACATCTAACCATCTTATCTCCTGCCTAGATCTTGTCTGTGGCTTTGCATAACACCCAGTTTGAAAGCTAACTTCCTCAGTATGTCGTGTAATGTAGTCCCTCAGTTTCATATAATAATGTACTCTTGCAAATGTGTTACCAGTTAAGGTGCCCGAGTCTTGTCAAGGGTTAGCTTCCCTAAGGCACAGCTTTATAGATGGGGTGCAAGGGAGCTGGGAAAGTCAATATTCAAAATCTAAACCTGTTATGTTAGGTAGACAGCCGTCTGTCTCTAACTACTTAGTGTGTGCTAAAATCATAGTATGAAAGAATAATACATTTACATGCTATCATAGGGGTTCTGTTCCCAAAGAGTATTGAATATATCATCTCTAAAGCATTTTGTCTTAGAGACTTAAAATTCAACAATATATTTAAAATATAATATCAGGATTGTTCATTCAGTTCAGAGATTTATTGAATGCCCACTATGTACTAGACCCTACTTTTTAGTTCTTTTTCTTCATAATAGAACAGAGATGACAGATTGAGAACTGTGTTCAATTGAAGCTATTTGCCTCTGTCTGCATACCTAACGACTCACATCTTTGTCTCTGTTGCACTATTTGAAACTTCTTACCAGAATCAGCACTTTCATTTTTCTGCCTTCTTACTCATTTTCATAAATACAATTCACCATTCAAACAACTGTCCAAAGACACAGATGGAGGCAAAGATGGCAACATGGTAGAAACCGGTTGATTGATAGAGTGCGAGGTGGTGATAGCCAAGCTTTGGTGAGTACTTACTCTGTGCCAGGCATTGTTCTGGGCACTTTACAAACTGTAGCCGTTAATCCTCACAACTCTATGAAGCAGGTGCTGTGATCTCCAGGTTGCAAGTGAGGAAACTAAGATCCAAGGGTAGTTTCAGACCTTTGTCAGCTGAGAGCTATGCCCAGCACCTCCCAGATGTACCTCTACTTAGCCTCACTACGTTTCTCCTAGTTGGGGAGCGGGGGCTGGGCGGTGGGGAGGTGTCTTTGGTCCCTCCAGACCTGTGCTTTTGCACATGCTGTCCCATCTGCCCGGACTGCTCTGCCTCTGTGCCCACCTCATTCTTGGAGACCCACTCTTCCCAGTCTTCCCCAGTCTAATGAGGCAAGGCCGGGCTGCGCTGGCCGGCACCTGGCCAACCTCCTCATCTTGCTACAACTATGTGCTGACAGATCGCTCTCTACCACCAGAGAAGATACCACCAGGCCTGGCTGTCTCATTGTTGAGTCCCTGGGGCTTGCTACTATGCCTTGCCTATAACAGGCACTTCAAGTTTTGCTGAACCGATGCACAGGATCCCTGGATTTTACACTTCCTTGTCGCCCCCATACCGTCTGGCACGTACTGCAGACACTTAGTCAATGGGAGCGGGAGCCTCATTTCCCTGCCAGCAGTTGAACTTAATAAAACAGAGCAAAACAAGACCCGCCCCCTTTTCCTCCCGTCTCCACATCACAATTAATCCCCCAGGATTTGGATTCCTTTCTTAGCCCTCCGATCAGTCGAATCCAGCGGGACCCGAGGGGTGTCACCGACTCCCCTCCTCTGTCCAGGAGGGGCAGGGTCGGGAGCCGTCAGGGCGCAGGGCAGCCGCATCCCGCGCCTTCTGCCAGCTCTTGCCTATTAAGGTAAGAGTTCTCAGAGCAACGCGGGACGGACCGAAGGGGGTCGTCGGGGGGTCCCCAGGAGGGCCCCGAGGCCTGTGCGCTCGCCCAGCGCCAGGGAGCACAGCCCCGGGTTGAGTGCCCCGCGACGGGTCCTGTCAGCTTCAGGGCGGCCCCGGGTCCTACTTTTCTCTCCTAGGCGAGGGCACCTTCCTAGGTTTCCATAGCCACCGGGGCCGCGTCCTCATTCTCAACCGCCACCGCAGGCCTCAGATGAGTCTCTGCACAGGGCGCTGATTAAATGGGTCTCCGGTCCTCAGCGGACGCTCCTACCCCGCAGATGCCCGCGGGAGGGCCGAGAGCGCTGCGCCCGGGGAGCCCCGCAACCCGGGGACGGCCCAGCGTGGCGGGGGCGGAGG
>NW_027527549.1:2023435-2024361 GCF_008692635.1 Crocuta crocuta | reverse complement strand
GCCTGGGGACCCCGGCTCCCGCCGCCGGGGCCGCAGCATGGGGCGCTTCCGCGGGGGCCTGCGGTGCATCAAGTACCTACTGCTCGGCTTCAACCTGCTCTTCTGGGTGAGCCCCAGAGCCGGGAGGGCCGGGCAGGGGAGGGGCCGGGCGGGAGCGCGGGGCCGGGGTCCCCGGGGAGCTGGCCTCTGCGGCGTCCGAGCCGGGCCCCACAAGGCTGGGTGTTCGAACAGGCGGAGGTGTGGAAGAGGCAGACAAAGAGGGAGGGGAGGAATACGGGGGAGGGGTGAAGGGGTGGAGGCACAGAGGGAGGGAGAGATGGAGCGACAAGAAACGGTGAGAAGGGGGGACACCTTGTGGCTCTCACCTTTGAGGAACCTCTGCTCCTGCTGGTGACTCCAGATGCGGGGACACCAGCCCCTCCTCACCTCACCTCCTGAGGAGTGGCTCCCTCCAGCCTCCAGGGCACTCACCCCTTCTCGCTCTTTCTGCCTTTCCACCGCAGCGGGGGCCTGGCCGGGGCGCCGGGAGAGCATCCCCCGGGCCCATGAGGGGGGCTATGTGGGGGAGTGCTCGCAAAGGGTGTGTGTGGAGACACCACCTGGCGATGATGGTTTTGTTTAGGAAATTGGGGCCAGGAGTGAAAATGGAACCTGGTGGGGGGGGTGTCGTCCTTATTCTGGGTGTTAGGAGAGGGTCCCGCGGGCTGGGAGGAGGGGGTGGTGCTCCTCCACGAAGCGGATGGAAGTATGGAAGGAAGAGAGAGGTTTGCAAAGGGCAGCCGCGTCTCCCCAACCCCTAGCCTGCAGCCTCTGCTAAATACCACAGATGATCTCATTCAACTTTGCATTGAACCAGCATTTCCCCGGATTAGTGGTTCACAGAGAGCGAGGGCCATGCCCCTGGTCTCCTATATTACCGGGAAGAG
>NW_027527549.1:2013224-2022870 GCF_008692635.1 Crocuta crocuta | reverse complement strand
GGGTGGGGGGGTGAGGGGAATTGAAATCTTGTTTTGGTTGAACAGGTTCTTGAAGCTGGTGGGGAGCAGCAGTGGCCCGGGTGCTTGGAAACCACTGAAGGAAGAGGAGGTTGATTGTCCTGTGGGCTCTAGGGAGTTTGTCCTCCCGTGGCTGCAACTAATTAATTATTGAGTGATGGGCTCTGCTCGGTCTGCTAACCCATTAGCCCAGACCCTGGGCGACTCCAGCGAGCTCAGTCTCAGAGGACAAGTTGCCATGCTCCACATCCTCAGGGCAGGTGTGAAGGGGGCACCCCAAAGACAGCCCCTGAATTTTAAAAATACACATGGTTTTGTGTACCAGGCATTTACACTCAGCCTACTCTAGGGAGGGACAGTCCTAAAGGCCCTTTATGTTGTGCTTTTTAATAGTCTGGCTTAATTTCAAAAGCTGTTCATGGTAGATGTCGCACTTGGGTGACACCCTTCAGTCTCACTGCTTACAAATTCAGAGCAAGTTTTCTATCAGCCTTGGAAGGAATTCTCAGGCTGGACTCAGTGCGTACTTAGTGCCTGATGTTATGCCGGCCCTTCCAGGGATGATCATAGGAAGCATTTCTTGAATGTTTTCAGTGTGTCGGGGACAGTGCTAAGCACATCGCATTCATTCTTACACTTAACCCTGACAACAGTCCTCATGTGTATAATGTTGGTCCCTGTTTTTACAGACGAAGAAAGGGACTCAAATAGGTTTACTTGCCCAAAGTCATATAGCTATGTGAGTGGCAGAGGCGGGACTCGAACTCAGCTGCTGTGGTCCTAAGCACTGTGGTACATCACACGCCTAAGCGGTGGCTCTCAAACAGGGGTTTCTGGGCCAGCGGCATCAGCATCTCTGTAGAACTTGTCAGAAACACATATTCTCAGCTCAGAGCCAGGCCTGCTAAAGCAGGAACTCTGGGGGAGGGACCCAGCAATCTATTTCAGCAAGCCCCCCAGGTAATTCAGATGCATGCTCAAGTTTGAGAACCACTGTCAAACAAGTATTATAAAGATAATTTATAATAGATAAATATAAATGAATATATATAATTCGTAACTATAAAATGCTGTTCCCTGAGTTGCTAATGTTACAGAAACAAGCCCAATGCATATAGAACAAGTTAATAAGCACATAACGAAGTGATAAAGTTCTCACTCCTGGCCACAAACATAGTAAAGAAGGGAAGTAGGTACAAAGCAATGTGTTAGCCACTGGGTTAGTCATGACCTTTTATATGTATGATCTAATTAAGGAGTCCAGAGAAGGGGTCGCAGCAATAGTGAGGAGTCAGGACTCTTGTCGTGAAGAAGAGGGTGCTTACACTGAACCCCTTAGGACTGGTCAGATGAAGGTAGGCAAGGTGAGAGAGTGACGTGCCACCAGCCAGCCTGACAAAGGGGTCAGACTCCAGTGTGGAGTTCCCAGGCAGGGTGTGCTTGAGTAAGTTATTCTCATCTCGAGGGGTCTGTTTTCTCGTCCAGACTATTGGGGTAACAGGGACGTCAAGAGGATTAAAGGGAAATGTATAAAGCACCTGCCCTCATCTTCCTATGAGCGTAGTACATAGTAAATGCTTGGAAAGCATTATTGGTGCACAAAGGAAGCATTCAATAAAAATTAGCTCTCTTCCCCGAGTCCCTTATTTTGGGGGACTAGCCTGTATGTTTGCCAAGTGACTTGCGGCTTGCCTTTGTTTTAGGATAATTACATATTATCTTCTCAATTTGTACTTGTGAATCCCCCCCTCCCCCCAGCTTGAAATGCTCGGAGAGCAGGGTTTTTTGTTTGTTTTGTTTTTATATTCTGTTCACAGTTGTGTCTCTTGTGCCTAGAACAGAACCCAGCATGTAGGAGCCACTCAGTAAATATCTGTAGAATGAATTCATGAATCTGCAGGTTAGAGGACTTGGTACAAATCACCTTTACAGTTTGCACGGATAATCAATGATCAACTCTGTCTGGACCACTGAGCCTATCTCTTCCCGCTCATTACCTGTCCATCTGTTCTCTCTTGGGCAGAGGGAGCCCAGGACTGGGGGAGGGGGTGGCGAGGTGGGGGAGGGGATGGTATGGGGCCTTCTTCTCTCCCAATCCCATGGGAGGGAGGGGACTGAGGGTCACAGAGGAGCAGCAGCAGTTACAAGAGGCCTTCTCAGGTCTTATCCACGCAAACCATAGGGAAAGGGCCAAGGGAAAGTGATTATTTAGGATAAATTATCTAGATCTCTTCCTTCACTCTAACTGAGGGAACCTGATTCCAGAAGTTTCTGAGGTCGTTTTTCCTGGTTGGAGGGGTTCGTGGGAAGTTTGGGGAACGGGCAGAGGGTGGGGGCCACTTTTCCTGGAAGGCTGGGCTTTAGTTGTGACTTCAAGTGTAATATTCCCACACACCGCTGAATGTTTAGGGGCCTGCCCCTCTGAGATAGAAGGTCACCCTCGGGGACCGCACTGTCTTTCCTATCAGGCCTCCAACAGAAGGCAGGCAAGGAGGTAGGGGTGGGTGTGTTCTGGGATCTGCAATTTGACAAATCGATTTGCAGCCTCCTCTGGCAGCTTGGTTTAAGCCTCCCCAGGCTGTGCTCCTGATTTTATAAACATTCAGCTAGATCCTGCCCGAGCCAGCCCAGCACTGCCTGGCCCAGGGCTGCTGACTGTTTTCACCACTGAATTTTTAAAACCAGAAGTGCAGCCTAACCGTGAACCCCACTAATTTCATGTCTGTTACCGTGGTCGATGCCTACCACGGAACGCCTCCCAGCATCTGTCATGTCTAAATTCGGACGCTGCAATCAGATAGCACAGTATATTCCCGTGCCTTTCACTGAAATCACCTTTATGTTTTCTCTTCTGTCGCATAGCAATATAAACAAAACACCACAGTCACCACGCTGCATATGTTGGTTTCAAGAAAAACCTGGGCGCTGTTTATTCCTTGGCTTATTGTTGTACGCTCAGCGTTTTCCTATCATTGTGCTGTTACAGCGAGCAACTCGGGGTTAGCGACCGACAGGAAGCAGGACGGCTCATTGTTGAAAGTCTCATGCCATATATGGCTTGTCTGAAGCCTCCTTTCCTTCTTGCCACTATTCATGCGGCTTTGGGGTTTCAGTCGGTGATGCCTAGCAGGTGCTGTTAGGGAAGACTGTGTCCCATGCTCTGGGAAGTAAAAGATATTTGACGCTCTTGAAGCTTAGAGAGGCTGCCTCCTCCACGCTCTCAAACTCATTTCAAACAGTAACTTCAGAGTTACCACCTGTCCGGAACACCAGTGTGGAAAAATATCTAAGCTTTGGAATCCACCCAAAAGCTAGACCAGCCCAGAAGGCGGACAGGAATTTCCTTGGCCTTCTTGTAGGATAGTCTTTGTCTCTGATTTCTGTTGAGGTGGAGGGATAGCAGTGGAGGCCAGGCTCCCCTAATGTGGACTAGAGGGGCCTAGCATGGCTGGAAGGGGCAAGGAGCCTATGCCAGGGTTAGGGCCTGGAGGCTAGAGGTATAGTGCCAGTAGTCCAGTAGACCTCGGACAGGTCCAGGCAGTGTGGCCATTCAGATTCAGGAACTCAAAGCCAGGAAGGTGGATACTGGCATTGTGCTGCCTGAGTTCATTCTTGCCTGTATTGTTTACTAACTGGGGGACCTTGGACAAGCCATTCAACCTTTTTGAGCCTCAGTTTTCTCATCTCTAAAATGGACACAATTAAGTACCAATATCAATCTGTGATTTTGTGCAGATAAAATGAGTTACTATATGTAAAATAGTAAGTATAGTCTTTATGCATAGTTAACACCCAATAACGTGAGGTGGTAGCAGCAGTGGTCATATTTAAGCATTAGAAGTACAAGTAGCAGCCAGAATCCAAGAGGTTCGTAAAGGTGAAGAGAAGTGGCAAATAGGTATCTTAGGGCCAGCCAGCTTAGGAAAAGGGCAGAAGTTTCATAGCTTCTGAAAGGCACAGAGTCCAAAGGAGAGATTTCCTCCTCTGCGGTTACTCGGGAGACATATGCTGACGACCTGCTGTGCACCCGGCGCCCTGCCAAGTGCTTGAACATTCACGTATGATTAAGACATGGTCCTTGACCTTGAGACGCTCGTGCCTCTGTATTAGCACTCCATTTTGCCTTTCGTTGTAGCTTAGTTCCTCTCTAGTGCCTTTGCTCCTTGAGGGCAGTGACCATTTCTTGCTGGGATCCTCCTTCATCTCTCAGCTCAGCAGTCACTGGCAAAGCTCCAGCCAACAGGATTGTGTTCGCTGATGTCCGCACAGGGGCTGCCTGCTTGCCCCCTGCCCTGCCTCTCAGCCACCAAGGGGAAGCCTTGAGAAGCGACGGGAAAGCCTTTGGTGGTCGGTGCCCCTCTAACCTCAGTGTGGATGCAAATCATTGGAGGATCTTGTTCAAACAGATATTTTGCTCGGTAGGTCTGCGCCTCTAATAAGCCTCCCAGTGATGCTGATGCTGTTGGTCCACTTTGGTTTAGATGTGGCCCGAAGGGGTCAGAGACCTCCTGGTCCTTCTCATTTCTGAATGAGGCACAGAGTACCCCTTGTCTCGGCTTCCCGATGGCCCTTCTCTTAAAAGACTTCTTCTTTCATATTAAGACTTGATGGTTTCTAGAATTACCAGGCGGCCGCATGTCCATTGTCCACTCATCTCACTGTGTTATTCTAGAGCATGCATGCGGTATCCTCAGGTATCCAACCATGTGTGACGAAAGAGAACATAACCTCCATCCCCTACCTTAATATTGACAATGAACATCACAATAGGGCTGTTCTCCTAAAGCAAGGGATGCTGTACTGCCCACTGAGACAAAGCGTGTTATGGTCGCTAAGGAATTAGGAGAGGGAATTGAGGAAGAAGCAAGTAAAATGAGAATATCAGATTGGCTGGGAGCCAATGAGGAAGGGCTTCCTTGGTCTGCCTTTTTCATCCTTTTTGGACTTAATTGGAAACAAAAATAAGAATGCTAATTAGCATTCATGGGATGTTTTAGTTTACAAAATGCTTTCACATGCATTATCTCACTTGATCATGAATTTCAGTGGTCCCGTGACATAATGTAATTATCCCCCTTTTACAGATGTGGAAGCCGCAAGTCAGGCCCAGTATATGAGAGGCAGGAGAGAGGTTGAGAACATGGCTGCTCAGTTTAAGGCAGAGGAAAGGCAAGATGGGAATCGAGAAAGGGTGTATCTGTATCAAGAGACAGTTTTTAAACTTAATTTCAATAGCAGAAACTGGAGGAAGCATCGTATATATGTAAGCTATGTGCCGCCACTTTCCTGAGCGCATTTTCTACATTAGCTCCTTAAGTCCTCGTGCCGCTATCCGAGATAGCGGCTGTTGTTACCCCTGGTTTGCACAGGAGGAGACAGAGGTGCAGAGAGTTTAAGAGGCTCGGCAGGGACTCCGAGCCAGCCGGCGGCAGAGCTGGCTTTCTATGTGTTGTCCCCAAGTCTCTGCTGTTACCCACTCCATCTGCAGACGAACAGGAGAGAAGGTTGGAGCTATGACAAATGTGTTCATTCCAATATGGTGGCCACCAGTCACATGTGGCTCTTCAAATTTAAATTAATTAATATTACAGGAGATTTAATATTCAGCTCCTCAGTCACAGCAGCCCCATGTAAAGTGCTTGATAACCGTAGGTGGCTAGTGGCTACAATATTGGACAGCACAGATAGGGAACGTCTATATTTACATCACTAGAGAAAGTTCTATTGGATAGCTCTCGCCTGAATCGAGTTATTCTTTCTCTCTGAACCATTTTTTTCTGCTTACCTCTTATTAGGTCTTATAAAACTAAAGAGAGAGGGGAGTATAGTTTTTAGAAAGGAACACTGACATCTGGAGTTCAGATGTTTGAGAAAACTCAAGGGGATTCTGGCTGTCCTGAAAAAGAGCATAGAGCTAAAATTAAAATAAATAGAGAAAAGCAGCTATTAAATGTACTCCCGGAGTGGTGGTTCCTACCTTGAGTAGGATTCAGTTTTCAGTTTGACTGTAACATTAGCAAGTCTACCACCATAATAACACCAAGTATCAGACACAACCTGTCCTGAGTGTGAACCGTGAACTCATTTAACCTCTTAGAGAGGCACTGTGAATACCTCCACTTTGCATATGAGGAAGCTGAGGGTTAGAGGGATCAGGTGTCTTGCTCAAGATCACGGACTAGTAAGTGACAGAGCCTGATGCCAATCAAGGATGCCTAGAATCCCCCCTTGTATCTGCTCTAGTTTCTGGACACCACAGCACTGGATGGTGGATGTTGTTGTTATTATCCTGCCTGAGGGCATCAGCATGCAGTGTGAACATTCAGGAGAGGTGACATTTTCAAGAAGAGCCATTGGCAGTGTTCGTGAGGGCGTGCCACGCCCCATCCTCCCCATTGTAATGGTGGTTGGGAAAGAGGCAGCTTAAAAACTGGGGCAAGGAAATTGGGCAGGGATGGCAAAGCCCCCTCAGAGCAGGGCCAGGTGCCTTGAAATCTGCTGTCACTCAGCCAGGAAGCCCATTTGCTCTCCCTGCTCACACTCGAGTCTGTCTGATCCCCTGTAAATGCCCCAGTGCTGTCTGCCTCCCCGGCACAAATGGCTTCTGGCAAAATCGCCGGTAAGTAAAAGCTCTCTAGAACACCAGGCTGGACTTTCAGGATTTCTCCGGGATTCCATCCAAGCTAACTTTTTAATAAACCAAAGCTTTTAGGCTTGTTCTAACCTGAGTTCTACCTGAAACATTTATTTCCTCCTGTTGTCTCTTGGTAACATCTAAGACTGGACGGAGAGCGTTATCACCAATTGATATTTAGGAATCCTGTGTATCTCAAGAGTGGTTCTCTCAAACTACCTTGACAGGTATTAGGCTGTAAAACAAATATTGCTTCGTGCCCAGTCTTTGCTCATATAAAGCTTGATACAGATGAGGTATTGCAGTAGGCATCGGAGCCCTCAAGGCACATGTTTACTCAGAGGGTGGGCCTGGGAGAAAAGCCAGCCAGGTGGTGCAAGGAAGAAGTCAGAGGATGTAGAAAAGGCCATTACTGTGCTTCTGGGAAGTCATCGGCTAGGTGAGCCAAGGCAGACATTGGATTTCCTTCACTTCGGTGACTTGGTGGGTTGGCTCTTCGTTCTGTATTTGATCTTCCCTTGATGAAGCCATCTGCTCACTGGAATCATTAGCCAGCAGTCTGTGATATTTGTGTCACTGTCAAAGACAACTATACAGCCGTCACCTTTTCCCTAATTCTTGCTGATCCTTCCTCCCTCCTCCTTTGCCCTGTCTTTCTTTAGAGACAAAGCACTAGGTAAGAACCACTGAATAAATGCAACACACTTTCCAGCCCCTGTCTTGCACCTGCTTTGGGGTGGAGTGATGCCTGTGGATCCAAGTTAACTTCCCAATGACCTAAACAAGCGCACAAGAAGGTGTGTTTGGCTCAAGTATAAAAGCTGGCATTTTTTCCAGAGAGGACTAGAACGTTCCAATTCTGTTGTGGTTTTGATCGCAGAACACTACCATCAGGGCAGAGAATTCGTCACAGATTGGTTTTAAAATATATCCTTACGTGAAGGCAGTTGTTCAGGAATTTCTTAGCATGAGCTTGTTCTAATGAAACCGTTATGAGAAAAATGATAATAGGGAACGTCAGAAACCCTGGCATCTGGCTGGCACATTTCCAAGCTCACATGTGCCGCCACAGCCCTGCCTCCCCGTTACACCTCACCTGTTCCTGATGTCAGGTCAGAGGCTGTGAGCTTCCTCAGATGCGTTTTTGCATGGATGTCCAGTGGCATTTGGCTCTTATGTTTCCTCTGACAAAATCCTTGGTTTTGAGAAAGTGCCACTCTGACTCCTTTCAGTGAATAAGGGGATGAAAATATTGGGAGCTGGCTTTCCTCTTTGAGAAAATTAGTGTCATCATCCAGAGCAAATGTGCTTCTGACGTTTGCCTGCTTAAAGGATGAAACTCCATTACCCTTGCAGTGTCTTAATGTGGTCTGTAGTCACATCAAGAGTGAGCGCTCATTACATGATTCCATCCGGGGTGAGAATTGCCCCCAAGCTTAAAAGCTTTTAATGAAAACTGTGGGGTTAAAGCGTCATTTCCAGCTTCGCATGACTTTATCCTGGAGAAGAGATTCACAGACATGGTGCTCATGCTGGAGAAGCAAGAATACAAAATTGATTTTGTTCATTCTTTTTTTTTTTAATTTTTAATGTTTCTTTCTATTTTTGAGAGAGAGAGAAAGCGAGCAGGGGAGGGGCAGAGAGAGAGGGAGACACAGAATCTGAAGCAGGCTCCAGGCTCTGAGCTGTCAGCACAGAGCCCGATGCGGGGCTCGAACCCACAAACTGCGAGATCATGACCTGAGCCAAAGTCGGACGCTGAACCCACTGAGCCACCCAGGCACCCTGATTTTGTTCATTCTTTCATTTGAGTCCTTTGATTGTGTGTGTGCTGCCCTAATTGCATTAAGTGTCTGAATGCCCCTGCCTGTAGGTGCTGCAAAAGGCATGTGGAGATGTGCTCTGTGTCCATGCTTGAGGCACAGAACACATCTGCATGAGCTTAGGAAAACCCAGAACTGATACTACCTGCACTAGTTTTGTTTTGTTTGTCTGTGGGAAAGCATTTAGCTGAATATACTCAGCTGTGTGTTCACACAGTGCCTTCCAAGGTGTCTGTGCAGTGTTTCCAGGCGGAGAGCTTTTTGAAAATAGTATTTTGCAAAGTATTCCCTTGAGGGGCCATCATTCCTGTGAGCCTGTCTTAGTCAAGTCAGGTTGCCATAAAAAAAAAAAGAAAAGAAAAAAGAAAACACAAAGATTGGCTTAAACAATAGAAATTCATTTCTCACAGTTCTAGAGGCTTGGAAAGCCAAGATCAAGGTATTGGCCGATTGGGTTCTTGGTGAAAGCTTTCTTCCTGGTATTCAGATGGTTTCCTTCTCACTGTGTCCTCACATGGCAGAGAAGGGCGGGGGGGAGAGAGAGAGAGAGAGAGAGGGAGGGAGGGAGGGAGGGAGAGTGCATGCCCTAGGGTCTCTTATAAGGGAATCCCATCATGGGGGCCACACCATCATGACCACGTCTAAAGCTAATCGTGTCTCAAAGGCCACACCTCCAAACACTGTCACACTGAGGGTAGGGCTTCAGCATCTGAATCTGGGTGGTGGTGGAGTAGACAGTTCAGTCCACAGCACAGCCTAAGAGGGGACTTCATGAAGACCCTCCACTCTTCCCTTCAACCGATGTCTGCTGGGAGCCTGCTATCCCGTCCCTACCCTCACACAGCTCAGGTCTTGATTTTTTTCAATTCCAGACATATTTACAGTGTTTTATTTTTTTTAATGTTTATTTCATTGGGGGGGGGAGGGGCAGAGAGAGAGGGAAAGAGACAGAGAATCCCAAGCAGGCGCCACCATGTCAGGACAGAGCCGCACGCGGGGCTCCGACCCAAGACTGTGAGCTCATGACTTGAGTCAAAATCAAGAGTCGGACACTTAACCAACTGAACTACCCAGGCGCCCCCGAATTCCAGAAATATTTAAATAGAAGTGGTTATGGGAGACATGAAGGAAAATACACACCCAGGGCCAGGGTAGGTTTCCCAGAGGAACT
>NW_027527549.1:2006251-2013017 GCF_008692635.1 Crocuta crocuta | reverse complement strand
CAGAGGCCCCCAAGTGTGAGGAGAAATCGAAACTGGGTCTCCCATCTAGGTGAAAAAAATATGTGCAGAGAACTTCCCCCAAGTGAAGCTTTTTACCCAAATCGGGGGCTTTCTGCTGGGTGTAGTTATCAGCTAGCAGAGTAGCACGTATTTGGTTTTTGTGAGCAGGGTTGGCGGCCCACTTGTGGGTGTGGGTGCGGGTGGGGGTGGAGGGAAGCTGGGCCGCCTGGGTGACCCGAGTCTGGAGAGTGATCTTTGCATTTTTGTATCTCAGTACAGCCCTCTTTCCAACTTAGTGCCTTCCAAAGAACCATGCTTGTGATTCATGAAATCTTTATTTTTGTCAAGTGAAGAAAAAAAAAAATCCTCAAGATGGAACATCTCATTAGCAATCCCAGGAAGGTGGAAGTAAATACTGTAAGATAAAATTGAAATCCTTTAACAAGCTCTGCTTCACGCCAAATGATCTGTTTCTGACAGATAGCGGTACCTTAAAGGAAACTTTTTGTTCATCTACTTGCGTAAATGCTTTCTGAGGAAGTCTGTACCCCTCTCCTGTGCTACTTTAGTTTTAGAACATAAATTGCCTTCTCTAAGGGCTTACAATTTGCAACTTTGTATCCTGCAAACACTCTAGAATATGGTTAGATACTGAAATCTCTTGCCTGTGAAGATGCATAATACAGTTAGATCCCGTGACACCCTATTTAATGACATGGATTGTTATGTCACTGTTCCCTTCAGTGCTTTTTTTTTTTTCGATTTTATTCCTGTCCTCTTTTTAAATGGTGGGCACACTTTCGCCCTCCAAATTCTGCCATTACATTCTCTGAGTTCGTAATGCACGGTTGGGACTCAGAAAAGAAATGTCACACAAAGGATAGTGACACCTGGCATCTTCTGGTGGGCTGGTCTGTGGTCGAATTCTTCCCTGCAAGGTTGGTGTCCATTGTGGGTGACCTGGTGGGAACTGGCTTCTCCATGAGCCCCTGAGATCCTTCTAAGAAGGAACTGGATCTTCCTTTCCTATTTGTCCTTGGCTCCTGGCTCACAATAGATGCTCAATAAATGTTTAAGTGACCAACATCGAGGTCCCACTCAAGCTGCTGTATGAAAACATCCATTCCTAGAAAAACAACATTTCTAGTGAGAATTATTCCAAAGGCATGGGGATGGGAAGCAGGGCAGCCCTCAGCAAAGTTCTTTACAGAGTAGAGTGGATCCTTGTGGTCCTCAGCTCTCAGCCACACCCCCTCCCTAGTGTCCCTGCTCTCTCCTTCAGCCATCGGGTCTTTATCTCTGGCTTCTCTCTGTCTGGCATGAGGAAGCACCCATGCTCCTGATTGTTCCATCAAAACGAGTATCTCCCATCTCCCCTCCCCTCAAGGCCCTGCTTGGGCTTTCCAAGATGGCAGCAAGCTAAGTAGAAGCCATGGACCAAGCATGGTCTGCCCCAACGTGCCTTTCCAGACCCAGATTTCTCTCTCTGCCCAACCCAGGTTCCAGGTAAGGAAGCAAAGCCTTCCCTCTGCCTGATGTTTGCTCCTCCCTCCAGCCCTCCCCTGCTCGGTGACTTCCAGTTCATTCTTCAAGGTGTAAATCAAAATGCCTTCTGCTTGCTGAACACCGGTTGTCACACTTTGCTCCGCTCTCTGCGCAGCGTGACGCTCTTCCATTGAGCACAGTTCCTGCATGACATTGCACATATCCATTCATGGGCTCAGTTTCTGTGTGAGACAGCGAGTCCTGTCTTTCAGCATCGATTTCCCTAAAGCCTCGCACATCCCCAACGGGGACCGCAGATGATTCCTTGAAAGACGGGAGGAAGGGGGAGGAGATGAGGGCAGGGGCAAGCCTCATTCCTTGTTTGTTCTAACACTGGCTGAGGTGCATGTGGCGGCTGAGATTAAAAGGAGAAGAAAGAGCAGGGAAACAGAGGGGTTTGGGTGTAGAAGGGGTTAAGATGTAGGCCTAGTGGGCCTCAGGGCTTCCCCCACATCATTTAGTGAGATGTGTCTTCCCGGGCTTGGGGCACACAGAGCTGTGGGACTCCCCAACACTCCCCCTGCTCTCTGCTCCCGACTGCACTGGAATTGGGGTGAAGTGTTTCAACTCAGTCCCATTTCGAGCATGAGGCAGATCAGTCAGAGTCCAGCCACCCGAGTACTACAAGAGCCTAACCGGAATGGTGAGGTTGAAAACACCCAAGGGCTACGTGGGCTGTGTGATGTCACTTTCCAAAGCAGCGCTCACAGTTGTCATGAGCAGCCCCAGGCCTGCCTGGTCCTCCCCCGCCTACCCCTGACACGGCCAGGATTCCCTCCACACAGTGATGACATTCAGTTAAGCCACAGTTTCCTTGACCCGGGAGGAAACCCGTGCGGTTTGGGGGTGGGGGCGTGGACAAGCAAGTGTGGATTTTTTTTCTCCTTGCCCGTGGCTTTAAATTGCAGCTTCTCTTTTAATTTTCCATTATGCAGCGAATGCATGTGTGCCAGAAGCGGACACATGTATTCCGTCTGGGACAATAATCCCAGACAGCAATAAATTAGAGTCTGTGTGCAGACATGCCAAAAATGTGGCCGCGTGGTAGGGTGTCCCTGGGACCAGCCACCTCCTCCAGTCTGCTTGGTGACTGCGGGCCTTGGCCTGCCGCCTCTGTCAATAGATTTTGCTTTGTATTTGAAACCTGTCTTTCCATCTAGTCTCCACAGAGGCAAGAGGGGGGAGGGCTGCCTGTGAGGCTTGGCTGGACACGTCTGTCCCAGGCAGCCTCAGGGAGCTTCGAGGACAGCGTCCTCCCAAGGGCATCATTCTCTTTCCTGCACCAGAACAGCAGTGACCTCCAAGCTGCTTCCCTCCCAAACTAAAGCACGGCCCAAGAAGAGCCCCCCACTCCTTCTGGATTGAGCCGATAGACTACCATATAATGCTTTTTAAAAAAACAACATTTTTAAACTTACAAGAGGAATACATGTTTAGTGCACAGAATTTAGAGGGTAGAGTGAAAAAAAAAAGCCACCTGTAATCCCACCTTCAAAGATACTCTGTTTTAGCATGACTTCTTCCAACGTTTTTCCGTGCCGTGCTACCCTTTTAAACATGCAAAAAGCCGGCGGACTCCAGCTCCTTGAGCTGTACCTCACATTATCCAATTAGTGCTTTCCCCTAAGTACTGGAAACTTTTACTTATTCCACATGAGAGAGTCCAGCTGGGAGAGCCGCTGACTCCCCCTGCGCTTCTGGAAAAGCTGGCCACAGAGGGAAGCAGCCGGGAGAGAACAAGGGAAAGACAGAGTCCTTACAGAAGTCCAGCCAGACAGCCCCACAGGGTAGCACCGGGTCCTTTACCAGCAGCCCTGCGGATAGAGGGACGCTGTATACAAAGGGCTCTGGTCTGACCCTGACTTTGATACCCTTTAGCCTTGGGAAACCTCTACTGCTCTGACCGCATCCCATCCTGTTGCACGCGTGTGTGCTCTTCGCTGTGGGGGTAGGAGCAGCCTCTGAACTGTTACCTTGGTGACAGTCTAGCCCCCCTTCCCCAACTAGAGGGCTGGGCTGACCCAGGAGGCGATCTTGACACGTGCTTGCTTCCCCGCTTGCTTCCCCATGTGCCTCTAGCCCAGGAGGTACGCAGCGAGCATCATGTTGTGATTGACCGATAGGACACAATTCGAGATGGGTGTCTGTGACTAGCAGGCCGTGTGACAGTCCTGCGAAGAGAGGGAGGCCTCCTGGCGCCGATGCCCAGCCTCACAGAAGCCCTCAGGGGCCAGGAGGAAGCAGGCGATGACTCTACCAGCCGCCAGCCTGCCACACGGCCTCTCCGGGAGCCGCACGGCACACAGACCCTGCTTTTTCAGAAAATTATTTTTTCCTTTCTCACTTTCCATGGAAACTCAAAATAGCAACCAAAAAAAAAAAATCCAAAACAAAACAAAAAAAACCCCGGCCAAGCTCCCTCTCAGCCTACAAAACCGTCCCCAGGAATAGTACTGAGATCCTAGAGGCCCTGGGGGAGAAAGGGTTCTAGATCTCTCTAAAATCGCTTTCTCACTGGGCACTGTGTGCCCATGAGCTGGAGGTGGGTTCTGAGGTGGTGTGTTTTCTCAAGTTTAGAAAAGTGAGTTTCTTCCAGGGCTTAGAGGTCAGCTTGCTGTGGTGACAGTCCCCTCTCCGTGCTGTTGGTGAGGAGGTCCCGAGTGCCCAGCGAGGGACAGCGCGGCAGCGGACAGATGCCTTCCGTGGAGACTGTTATTGGAACATCCTTTTTGAGATGCCTCCGGGCTGTGCTGTGTATGCCTGGTCCCCACTGAGCAGCCTGGCAGAATGGGGGGAACTCCGGGCTTGGAATCAGGAACCCCCGGTTCTGAGATCACATCAGGGACCCAAGAGGCTTTGAGCACATTGTTTCCCCTTCCCTAGGTCACCAGAAGGGCAGACAAGCTGATTTCTAAGGAGACACCCTCATCCAGCCTCAGGACCCTGTGCCCCCAGCCTGCCCCCTGGTTATGTGAACGCCAACCCTTTCCATTCGCTGAAAAACCAGTGTTCTTTCCCTTCAGCTGGCAGGGTCCGCTGTCATTGGTTTTGGACTATGGTTTCGGTTTGGGGGCACCATGAAGGACTTCTCATCGGAGGACAAGTCCCCGGAGTATTTCTACGTGGGTGAGTGACTCCAGCCTTACCAGAGTCCCCTCTACCCCCGAGCCTTGGGGCAGAACCTGCATCTGAACTTCTGGGGGGGGAGGGGGAGAGGCGCAGGTCAGGGTAGTGAGGAGGCAAAACCTGACCCCTGCAGACTCCACCTGGCCCTGGGGGTACAGGGCCATGTGGTCATGGCAGGCGCACCCCCGCACCCCTACCCTGCCCGCTCCTCCCGCGGTTCATCAAAACCCAGAAAGAGCCGTGTGGGAGGACCGTCGCGCTGTGCTTCTCTCAGCCGCGGCTCATTTCCAAAGAATTAGAAAACTCCCTCTTGCCCGCGGAATGAAGTGGACACACCCCAAAGTCCGTCACCCCCGCGTCCACCAGGGCGGATGGGGTCCCTGCCAAGTCCGGGTTTTAGGTGTGATCTGCTATTTTAAATTGTCTGTAAGAGAGACTGGGTTCCGAATGAGGAGACATCTCAAGGTTTGGAGGCGCAGGGAGGTGAGGGAAGGGATGAGGGCTGGGAGGGCAGACGGCAGCCAAAGGCAGCCAAATCAGGAGGTTACTTCTCGGAGCAAGATGGGTAAGGGCGAGGACGCCCCACGTTTCACCAAACCCCAGATGTAGCCTCTTCTGTAAAACACGCAATTAAGTTCCACTTCAGAGAAGAAGAAATGCTGCCGACTCAGCCGTGACATCCCATAAACTATGCACGCTAATTTTAGAAACATTAGTGTAAATATGTAAAATGTGTATCGGAATGGCTCCACGCGGGGAGAGGCGAGGGGCGATGGGGCGTCCCCAGGGCTAGTTTGGGGTCCCACCACGTCATCGGGAGCCAGGCTCTCCGCGGGCCGTCCTGGGATCACCCCGAACCCTCCCCCCAGATGTGAAAGAATGCGCTGTGGCTCCACGTGTCAGAGCCTCGTCCGGCAGCCTCCAAAAGAGAAAAAAAGGAAGTTCCACCTAAAGCGCATGGCCCTTAAAGAGGTCCCCAGCAGACCTCCCCTGCAGCTCCTGGCCAGGACAGTACCGCGCGGGCCCCAGAGGGCCTCGGACACGCGACAGAGCAGAGTTTTGTTACAATGATGAAGGGAGGAATCAGCCACCGTGCTTAGCACTGAAACGCTCTTTGCCCCTCCCGTGGTTTCCAGGTGGTGGCACACAGGCTTCCCGCCAAAGCCCATGTGCACATTTAACATATTTCTCCTTGAGGAACTCCTGGCTCCGAAAACCCCCTCGGAATCGTTCTCCATCCCGGAGCAGGCCCCCCGTGCCCCAGGACAAGGCTCAGCCTGTGCTTGTCCTGTGCCACCACCACCCCCCCCAGGGATGGGCGGGAGTGGCACCAACATAAGAATTAAGAAGTGAGAAGGGGCGCCTGGCTGGCTCAGTCGGTGGAGCAGGCAGCTCTTGATCTCGGGGTCATGAGTTCGAGCCCCGTATTGGGCATAGAGCCTACTGAAAAACAAACAGAAAAGATTCTGCGTGCGAGCAGTGGTGGCGTATGTGCACAGTCACATTAAACCAGCTTCACAGATTTAGGAGAAACTTCTAACAGCCGCCTGGAGGACTGGGTCAGAAGAACATGCTACTGTTTATCTCAGGCTCATGACTTTGAGCTCCACTTCAAAAGGAGAAGAAGGAGTGAGAGAAAGCACTGGGGGCTGGCAGGACAGCCACAAGGTAGAGGGTTGCTTGAAGGAGGCCTTGGAAGCCTGGTTTCAGACACACTGAAGTGGGGAGAGCCTTACTCATGACCCTGAATTAGCACTGGCAAACACAAGGCGGTTACCCATCGCTTCCCTGGCCTGGGGAAGGGAGGGCTAATTGTTCAGGATACTCCCTTCCCGGAGTCTTCCTAACCTAGATCGTCCAACCAACTATCGCTGATGCCCAGCGTGAACAATGTTTTCTCTCCCTGCTCTGAATTCAGTAGTTACCTGACGTGCTGACGTGACATCCATCCCAGTAAAACAGTGGAGATCTTTTGCTCCTGAAATCGAGGCACGCGGAGGTTCAGGGTATTAGCATTCGGTCTGTCTTCTCTTCATGTGCTCTTGGCTTTGCGCTGGAGACCACTATTTATCTCCTCTTTGCCGGGGGGGCGGGG
>NW_027527549.1:1985730-2005715 GCF_008692635.1 Crocuta crocuta | reverse complement strand
AAGACTTCCCATTGGAAGCTGCATTTGTGCCCTCAGGTGGATGGGGAGGAGCCCGCCCTTTGCTAGAACCAAATCATGGGGAAACTTCTACTAGTTCACCTGCAGACATTCTCCTTCGAGGTGTTTCACCATAAGTAACTGCCTGAGACCCGGCAACCTCCCACCTCATCGCCAAGGTTGAGGTTGACAGATGCAAGTCTCTGTAATGCAGTTTCAGAGCTTGAACTGGAAATCTTTAACAACCATGAAGAAAAGCCATTTTAAGAGACCGTGACAGGCTGGGTTATAGGAAACACATGTAGCAAAAGCCGTCTCCCTTTCAGTGATGATAAGCATCTGGTCTAGTGATCCCTTCATGGCTGTTTTAACTTGGGGATTTCATCAAATATTTGGGCTGATACAAACACAGTTATGCATTCAAGTTATGCACTCTCTTCCTTCCATGTTTTTAGAGGTTTCTCCTTTTGGGAAAAAAAAAATATATATATATATATATACATAACCCGTTCCTGGATATATCAATCCGCGTCTTTAGTCCTGGGCTCTGAAGTCACACAAAAAAGGATGAGAACGTTGTACTTGCTCCCATGTATCTTTGTAATCTATTTGAAAAGACTCACAGAGTTAACAGCTTAAATTCTAATAGAAATTAGGGCGTAAATGCCAGCCAAGTGGTATTTGCTGTGGCTGCATCAGGGGTCATTCTAAAATGGTGAGGCAAGGATCTGATTTAGGTTTGAGAGACCAGACTGTAATTGTAAATGGAAGCAAACTGAGGACAGCGAAGGCTGTAGTGCAAGGCGTGCACAAGGTGCGTCCACGGGACAGTGATCAGAGAGCCCAGGCTGGACAGAGAGCTCTCGTCAGAGTCTGTAACAAATTGGGGCAAGGTGGGTGGTAGGATTCGAAGTGCTGGCGGGGGGGCGCCCGGGTGGCTCAGTCGGTTAAGCGTCCGACTCCTGATTTCAGCTCAGGTCATGATCTCATGGTCCATGAGATCGAGCCCCACGATGGACTCTGCACTGACCGTGTGGAGCCTTCTTGGGATTCTCTCTCTGCCCCTCCCCTGCTCATGCACTCGCTCACTCTCTTTCTCTCCCTCAAATAAATAAATAAACGTTAAACAAACAAACAAAAAAGAGAAGTGCCAGGGAGGGAGGAGGACAATCACAGAGGACCCTGAGTGTCAACACTTATTAATTTGGTAAGCACTAGAGCAATAATTCAGGGTTTGGGAGAGAGATGACCGGCGCTGCATTTTTTTTAAGTTTACTTATCCTTTTTAAAAAAATTTTAGTGTTTATTCATTTTTTTTTAATTTTTTTATTTCTGAGAGAGAGAGAGATACAGCATGAGCAGGGGAGGGTCAGAGAGAGAGGGAAACACAGAATCTGAAGCAGGCTCCAGGCTCTGAGCTAGCTGTCAGCATAGCGCCTGACGCGGGATTCGAACCCATGAACTGTGAGATCATGACCTGAGCCAAAGTTGGACACTTAACCGACTGAGCCACCCAGGCGCCCCTAAGTTTATTTATCTTGAAAGAGAGAGAGAGAGAGCACAGGCAGGGGAGGGGCAGAAACAGAGGGAGAGAATCCTAAGCAGGATCCGTGCTATCGGTGCAAAGCCCAACGCAGGGCTCAAAGCCATGAACTGTGAGATCATGACCTGAGCCGAGATCAAGAGCTGGACGCTGAACCAGCTGAGCCACCCAGGTGCCCCGGCGCATCATTTTAAAGAGATTTTTCTTGCAGTGGTGGAATGAGAGGGGAGACAGAAAAGAACATGCTGGATTACTGACATAGACATAGGACATAACCCTTGGCGGTTGTTAGCAGTAGGAACTGTGAAGAAAGAGACAGGAAGATAAGAAACATGATTAAACATTATTATTAAAGTCAGGGACAGAAAGGATCAAAACGACAGAAGATATTAGTGATAGAGGAGTCAAGCTTAGTAGTAATTATTCATGATTTTCAGTGGGAACTCGAGTTACAGAAGGAAGGGATCCTGCTCAGAGAGAAGGGGGCGGGGTGGGGGGAATGTGGACCTGAGGTAGAAGCCAGTCTGGGGAGCATCCTGGCTGCACTGTCCCGGAAACAAAGTGCTGACAACAGTTTCACAGGTGTACATTTGGGGCCAACGTAGGAGAACCTTTTTAACGCTTTTGTAAACCAAAGAGGTTGAGCAGACTTCCACGGATAAAAGCGAACTTTCCTCTGCATCAGTATGTAACCACTCACGTGGCAAAAATCCTAAAGGAGTGGAAGGAGTGGTTATCAATTTGGGAGATTTCTTTTTTTTTTTTTAAGTAAGTCCTTTTTTTTTTTTTATATTTTTTATTTATTTCTAGGAGAGAGAGCGAGCGAGCAGGGGAGGGTCAGAGAGAGAGGGACACACAGACTCCGAAATAGGCTCCAGGCTCTGAGCTGGCAGTCAGCACAGAGCCCGACGCGGGGCCCGAACCCACGAACCGCAAGATTATGACCTAAGCGAAAGTCGGACACTTAACCGACTAAGCCGCCCAGGCGCCCCGAATTCGGGAGATTTCTATGCTGAGTAAGAGGGTGAAGTAGCGCCATACAGACATTTCTGATCCTGTTTTCTTTCTTTTTTTTTTTTCCTTTATTTTTGAGAGACAGAGACAAGTGGGGGAGGGGCAGAGAGAGGGAGACACTGAATCCGAAGCAGGCTCCAGGCTCCGAGCTGTCAGCACAGAGCCCGACGCAGGGCTCGAACTCACAAACTGAGGTCATGACCTGAGCCGAAGTTGGACACTTCACCGACTGAGCCACCCAGGTGCCCCCACGATCCTGTTTTCAAAACAAAAGCAATATGAACTGCTCAAGATGTAAGAAAACGTCCTGTCTTTACGGACATCTCTGTCAGGACTNTAAGTCCTTTTTTTTTTTTTATATTTTTTATTTATTTCTAGGAGAGAGAGCGAGCGAGCAGGGGAGGGTCAGAGAGAGAGGGACACACAGACTCCGAAATAGGCTCCAGGCTCTGAGCTGGCAGTCAGCACAGAGCCCGACGCGGGGCCCGAACCCACGAACCGCAAGATTATGACCTAAGCGAAAGTCGGACACTTAACCGACTAAGCCGCCCAGGCGCCCCGAATTCGGGAGATTTCTATGCTGAGTAAGAGGGTGAAGTAGCGCCATACAGACATTTCTGATCCTGTTTTCTTTCTTTTTTTTTTTTCCTTTATTTTTGAGAGACAGAGACAAGTGGGGGAGGGGCAGAGAGAGGGAGACACTGAATCCGAAGCAGGCTCCAGGCTCCGAGCTGTCAGCACAGAGCCCGACGCAGGGCTCGAACTCACAAACTGAGGTCATGACCTGAGCCGAAGTTGGACACTTCACCGACTGAGCCACCCAGGTGCCCCCACGATCCTGTTTTCAAAACAAAAGCAATATGAACTGCTCAAGATGTAAGAAAACGTCCTGTCTTTACGGACATCTCTGTCAGGACTCCTTTAAAATCCAATCACAGACTTGACTCCAACTGTCTTGAGCAAAACAGAAATTTCTCCACTCACAAAACTGAAAAGCCCAGGATTAGTACTCCTCTCGGGGGTGCAGGTGAGGCGGTCAGAGTCCAGCCCGTACCCGTCTCTTAGCCCTGCTCCCCTTTGGCTCCATTCCTGGGCGGGTTTCCAGTTGACATGACAACATGGCTGCTCACAGCCGCAGGTGCCATCTTCTGAGTGACACTGGCAATGGGGGTACATATTTCTTTCCTTCCAGCAGCTCCAACCAGAGTCCCGAGCCTTGCTCTCATTGGGAATCTTGGGGCCCATGCTTGCTCCCATACCAGTTCCTGGGACAGGCTTTTTGGTTGAGGCCTGGGCTTCATGTCTGCCTTAGAGGCTGAGGCGAGGCAGCCCTCTCAGACCCCAGGGACCGAGCGGAGAAGGTTTGGGTCTCTCACAGGGATGAGGAGGAAGTGAATTCAGGCTAGGGAAAACAACAGCCTATAAGCGGGGCCTGAGGTCTGTCTTGTGTGCTCTTGGTGGCCTGGGACATGGATGGGGGTCTGCCCACCCTTAGTCCTTCCTCAGAAGAACTCCTTCCCTGTGTCTGCCCTTGCGTGGCTGAAATGCTCGTGGTCAGTGCTTGAAGTGCAGAGGAATGTGCTATCAAGAAACTAGAAGCCAGTGGGTAAAGCAACAGGGTTGGCAGTCCCCAGTGGTGTCCCAGCTCTTGGTGACAGGGCCCAGCCCGCACCCAAGTCTGCCTGTGTGTTTCCCCAAGCTGCCTCTCTGGTCAGTGGCATCAGTAAAAAGCCTTGAGAAGTCAGATGCCTTTTCTTCACTTCAGATATTTCTCATAAGTGGAGCAATATAATCCACATTTATAGAAGGCGATACTTCTTTCCTCCATAAATAACTTTCCAGATCAGAAAGATACCTGCTCGGTTGGAATAAAACGAGGAGAAAAATACACCCAGACCCCATTAATGGACTTGTGTAGCAAACAGTGTGAGGTGATAGGACTTTAAAAAAGCAGCAGGCCCAGCTTTTGGGAAATCCCGCTTCATGTCACAGGGTACCAGTCACTAATCTGTGTGCTCTCTTTTCAGAGTAAGTTCTAGAGCCATCAGCCCACCAAACTCTTATTGCCCCTTTTTTAAAGAGCCTTGGTGAACGGGCTTGGCCCATTCAAGTGGTTCTTAAAGAAACAGGGCCTCATGGCCCAGAGGCCGTCCCCTCCGAGAGGGACCAGGGAAGGACATGCGGGCTAGCTCCCTGCTTCTGGGCCGATGACTGCCACACTTTTTTAGGAGAACCTCCTCCGTCTTGGTGGGGGGTGCTTTCCTGTCTGGCATCTCTGGTTCTTCCTCCTTGTGATGGAGAGAGGTTCCCTTCCTGTGACAAAGATCCATCCTGCTGGGAGGTGGGGACAGGGTGCAGAGGACCCAGCTGCGAGCCCTGGAGGGAGCTGGCGCCGCGGGCAAAGCGTCAGGGCGGTCACACAGCCACCTGCTGCCCCTTCTCTGGATCCTCTGAGTCCAGGCCCGAGGTCTGGAGGCTGACGTGGGAAGTCTGTGTGTCCCCTGACCGCTAACATGGACAGAGGGGAGCCTGGCAAGAGAGGAACTGCCGCAAGAAAGGCTTGGGTGGCCTGGGGCTTCCTGCTCTCTCTCCACCGACCCCCCCCCCCGCCCAGGGGGAAGCTCTCCCACCCCGTGCCTTCCAAACTCCGCCAACCTGCCCCTCTGACTGCCTGTCGCAGTGTGTCTAGGGCTGCCTCTCAGAGGGGCGGACACTGCGGGGGGCTTCTTTCCAGGAGTGCTGAGCCTGGGTGGGGGGCTTCCCCGAAGCCCTTGGAAGCCTGGACGGATGGCATGAGCCACAGCGCCTGGAGTCATGTCCGTGAGCAGAGGGTTTTCTCCACGAAGGGGCTGCCCACGCAGACAGCAGCCCCTTAGCCCTCCAGGCTCACAGGCTGGCTGACGACAGCTGGGTCTCCCTGTGGAAGTCAGAGTCCGGGAGCCTGGCTCTGACTGCAGGCTGGACACAATGTGGAAGGAGAAGGTTCCAGTGCTGAACGCTGAGGAGCCGGCCTGCCTCTTTTCAAAACTCTGACTCACCCTGCTGATATTTTTTTTTTTTTTACTTCTTGGTTTTCAGTGGTCTGTGACACTGTAGTAGCTGCAGAAGAGATGCACTGTGGCTTACATCGTTGAGACAATTTCTCCGAAGCCTGTTCACAACAAGCTAGATCATTATTCCCATACTGCAGATGACAAAACTGAGGACGGAGAGGAGGTACCTAAAGCTCATTGACAGGCCTGGATTTCTGGCTCCCGGCCCTGTATTTTCCAGGAAAACCCAGACATCAGGCACTAGAGACTTCTCAGGCCCTTTTCTCAAGGAAGGAGAATGAACTCTTCTGACATTTATGAATTAAACAGCAGACTTCCTGCTGCGAGTCCCCGTTCTTCTTTGTTCCTTCTGGAATTGCCCCCATAGGAGTTGGGGGGGGGGTGCACTTTGGAGGAGACCCCGTAGTTCAGTTCCAGTTTTGTCCCTCTCAAGCTGTGCAGGCCCAGGGAAATGACTTAAATGTTCTGTATCTGATTCCCCAGCTGTGACAGAGGAGGGCCAGCACCACATCCCTCATGGTGCCAGGCGATTTAGCACATGAGCGTGCTTACGCACAGTACCTGTCGTGTGGGCTTGTTGCTTTGTGTGGGCAGGGTATCGTGTTCCTCAATGAAGGAAGGAGCTGCGGGAGCCATAATTACATGGGCCAATACGAGAAGGAAGGAGAGAGAAAGGAATGGTGTAGGTGCCCTGTAGTCAGAATGAGACAAGAGTTGATGGCACTGAGGCTCGTCAGCGGCTGATTCCTGAGATGGTGCCTGTCAAGTTCACAGTGCAGACGCCACACAGAGCAGGCTGAGGCACCAGGAAGTGGCACTTGTTCCTCTAGTGCTGAGTGACCCCATGACTAATACGTGTTAAGCTACTTAGAACTGTATGCGATAACCGAGAGCTGTTGTTATTTAGCTAGAACCCAAGGCTTTCCCTTCCATAAGCTGAGTCCCATCCAATAGTCTAGTTGATAAATGGTCATTAGCCGGGTGTGTAAAACCATCTGCTGCCAAAAAGCCTCTGAAATGGATGACCGCACCACTCTACAGTCCCTGAAAGGGAGAGCCGTTTTAAAATGACTTGATGCAGACAAAGCTTTTTGGAGGTTACTGTCTCCTCTCCATGTTAACTAAAGGGCGCTTCTGGTTTAAAAAGAAGATCTGAAATGTAAGAAACGAGTGACGGGGTTGTCTGGGATTTGGTGGCAGCGTGTCACTGGAAGAGCACTTGTATCACACGTCCCGGCTATTAATGAAAAAAATGCTGTTTCAAGGTGTCTTCTCTCTCTTTTTTCAAATCAAGGGAAATAGGACTTGGAAAGCACGGGGGATTTAAGAAATAGGTAATGGACTTGTCACGCCAGGCGCCATGAGAGGGAAAGGGCTCTACAGAAACCATCTTGGAATTCAAATGTGACTGCCAATTAGTGTATTCATTCAACAGCTATTTTTTTTAATGTTTGTTTATGTTTTGAGAGAGAGACAGAGCATGAGCCGGGGAGGGGCAGAGAGAGAGGGAGACACAGAATCTGAAGCAGGCTCCAGGCTCTGAGCTGTCAACAGAGAGCCCGACACAGGGCTCGAACTTATGAACCATGAGATCGTGACCTGAGCCCTAAGACGGACACTTAACCAACTGAGCCACCCAGGTGCCCCTCAACAGCTATTTTTTGAGGGATTGATCAGAAAAAGGATAAAGGGGTCTCTGGAAGCCATGGATGGCCTCATGATTTGCAGTTTTACAACCAGCCTGGGAACTGCTTTCTGGAGGCCTACAGAATTCTGATTTTCCCCTAAGCTCCAACAAGCACTGCTCATTAGGCACTGGGCCGAGTCACGTGGGCCATGCATACCCAAACTGAGGTTTGCTGGGGAGAGGCCTTTGCACTTGGAGCTGCTGGGTCAGTTTCAAGGTGTTTTTACTGAGCTCTAGACTCTGATAGCCTAAGGATGGACTCCCATACAAATCAGATTTTCTTGGGGAGCTCACATCATTTCAGAAGGGAGAGGATTGTTGCCCGAGAAACCGAGGGAGCCTGTTGGCAGTGGAGAACAGCTGTGGCCTCCTCAGGCCCCTGTGCCTCTGTCCACTGTGCCCCAGCTTCCTCAGGGGCACCCCTCTTTCCTACATTCCAGCCTCTTGGGAACCCTTTCTCAGGGTATACAGATGTGCACTCATCTGCCTGACCTTGAGAGAGCCCGCCCTGTGGCGGCTTCGTGGATGTTGGTTGAGATGTATTCCTCACATGTATCTCTAAGCCAGGATGGGCAGTGGCAGCCAGCCAGCCCAGAACTTCAGATTTGATTTGTTCTTTCTTTATCCACTCATCCAACAAACACTGATCAGGAATTCTGCCTTGTGTCTGGTGTAGTCTAGATAGGGTGATTAAAGGTTGCTTGTGGACTTAAAATCTACAGAAGAAAGACAAATAGGAGACCCTGCAGAAGCACAAAGTAGAAAAGAGCCGGCCGGGCCAGATCACGGTGAGTTCTCCTGTGGCCGGAGCATGGGCTAGGTAAGGATCCAGGTAGGCCCGGTCCCTAGGCTGTTACTCTAAGCAGAATCTGTAGACTATATCTTGTAGCAGTGGGGAAACCATGACCATTAAAAAAATTTTTTTAATGTTTGTTTATTTTTGGAGAGAGAGAGAGAGAGTACAAGAGGGGCAGGGGGACAGAGGATCCAGAGCAGGCTCTGCGCTGACAGCAGCGAGCCCGATGTGGGGCTCGAACCCACGAACTTCGAGATTGTGACCTGAGCCCAAGTAGTATGCTCAGCCGACAGAGCCACCAGGTGCCCCAACAGTGAACATTTTAAATGGGAAATCAATATATAAGGCAGTCCACCCACGAGACCATCTGGGAGGGAACGGAGCACAGTGTGGCCGCATCACCGTGGTCTGTTTCAGGAGGTTGTGTCCGGCCCGGAGCCATCATGCCTCTCTGACCCCTGTCGGCAAAACAGAAATAGAACACTTGCCTTACCTTATGGGCTTGAGAAGCCAGTAAGATGATGGAAGTGAAAGAGCTTTGAAAAATAAAAATTTTAAAATAGTAAGGTTTGTGGGCAGTGGACCAACAACAGTATTGTCTTTAACGTGGTATCATTTCTCATTCCCACGTCCATTCTGCACAGAATCATTGTTTTAGTGGAAAGGAAACGGGAGGAAGTGGCAGAGCTGGGGTAGCAGGACATAAGTAAACACCTGCCCCAGGACCATGGATCGGCAGGACTTCCCTGGCCCAAGAGCCCCAAGAAGAGCCGGGGTGCTACAGGAAGTGGAATTTCCTGGGTGTCGCCCTGTCTGTGTCAGGGACCAGACAGATTTGCCCACAAACCACCGAAAGCACGGAGAGGGGCCCCCGGAGGCATCCGGCTCAGGCTTTCCCCGCAGAGGTGGGGCGCCGGCTGGCTCCCACCCTTTCGGCCACTGGGAGTGGCTTCCAGGTGACTCAGATGAATAAAATGCAAAAAAATAAAATCAGGGCAATTAGCGTCGCTCTAAGCAAGTCAAGTGCCAGGCCCCTACATTGTGTTCTGACTTATCTCCGGATCAGAAAAGGAAATAAGAAAGGGCTTGGCTTTATTTCTCTCCGAACAAGAACATTTCTGTCCTTTTCTGTCTCTTGTGAGAACAACGGCTCCCGTGGCTTGACTTCAGGAGCAAGTGGAATCAGTGCCAGGAACGAGGCTGCTGTTATTACCGGCGAGGCAGGGCAGCGTAGGCTAGCGGTGACGAGCTAGCTTTAGAGGCAGATGGGTATTTTTATCCCAGCTCCCTCCTTGAGCAAATCGCTTAACCTTTCGGGGACTAGTTTCTCCAGAAAATGGATATGACAATGGTACCTGCCTCAGGAAGATGAAATTAGTAAGTCTGTGCCAGGTGCTGAGAACAGTGCCTGGAAAAAACAAGCCCTTAACAACTGTAGCTACTATGGTGTTAGTAATAGCATTTGGTGTGTGTTAGCTGGTGTCCCCTCCTCTCTCGGCTACTTCTTGGAACGTTGTGGCCTCCCGTGTGTCCAGTGTACATGGTGATGCCCTCTACAGTCGGTGATTCTCACAAAACTTGACTGCCTTATTCTGTGTCTTCCTCTCAGTGACTGAAGAGCCCCCTCTCTGTCCCACCCTGTCCCTGCTTCCTCATCTGTGCATGGGCAGACCGTCAGCCTCAGCCTCTCCTGTGATGAGACAGCCATTAATTCCAGAGCGCCATGCAGGCCCAAGGGGCTCCTAGACAGGCATGGGTTTGTGTCCCAGCTCCGCACTGACTCCAGACTGCCCTGGACTCACTGCATCACTTTCCCGCAAATGAGAGGAACACCCAGGGGAGGTAGAAATCCGAACGGTAAAGTGCCTGGCAGGTAGGAGGCATGTGGAGGTGATTAAGAGCATGAGTCGTGGAACTCGGACCAAGTTTCTACTCTTTGTCCCCCAAGTGATAGTGAGTAGGTCACTTTACCTCTGTAAATATCACTTCGTTCACAGGGGATAACCGTAGCCCCTCCCTCTCAGGACCTTGGTGCAGGTTCCGTCAAGTGCGCACTCAGCCAGCGCTCACCGAGTGCTCCTCATTACACTGTCGGCAGCTGATGCTACTCTGCCCAAGCACTCAGCGAGTGCTCCCTGTTATATTGTCAGCAGCCTAGGCTCTGCCCGGCGGGGACCTGGCGCAGCAGGGGCGCGAGCTGCTGGGTGCTCAGTACCCCCTCCGACCTCTTCCCCGCAGGGCTGTACGTGCTGGTTGGAGCAGGGGCCCTGATGATGGCCGTGGGCTTCTTCGGGTGCTGTGGAGCCATGCGGGAGTCACAGTGTGTGCTCGGATCTGTAAGTGGGGCACCGCGGGGGGGAAACAGGTGCGAGGGGCACCGGAGATGGGCCTCCAGCGCCGGCTCCTCCGGCCCACTGCGACCTTGGCACCCACTTCCTCTCCCTGAGTCTCCGTTTCTCCATCTCTTGCTTAAGAATAATATTATCTTTGTCCCGGCCTCATATGGGAAGTATGAAAAAAAAATGAGGTCATTAGTGTGAAGATGTTTTGGAAGGAAAGGTGCCCAATAATCGTAAGGGGATAATTATGATTGTTCTTTCAAGATTACTTCACAGGGAGGCAGCTAAGAGTCCTCTAGCCAGGGAGGTGCTGCTGCCTATAAGACAGGAATTGCTGTTTGAGATCAGTAACTTAGCCAAACCTCCCTCTTGTGGTTTAACAAGCAGCCTGCGTCTTTTTTTTTTCTTTTCTTTTTTTTTTTTTAAAGAACGAATTTCAGTTACTGCTATATACACCCAATGCCAGAGTGATCTAAGAGAAACAGGGAGAAGGAAGAGGGGTCAGAAGAGAGAAAGATTTCATATTTCTCCATCATAAGGGGTCCGAAACAGCCATTTCAGGGGGCAGTCTCTCCTTACCCATTGCAATCTTTGATTTTTTTAACCGTTCCTGCCGCTTCTGATCTCTTGCTGCATAAGATCTCTTAACTGCTTTCCTCAGTCCTGCTTTCTGCCTGCCTTTCCCTGATCTCTGAACATAGAGCCAACCCTAGAGACTGGAACAGAGATCTGTGTGGGAGGACACCCCTCACCACCCCCCCCCAGAGAAACCTCAAAGCCCACAGGCCCCAGGCCCCACCAGTCGCTCCCTATCTCTTGGCCTTGTTTTATATCTTTATAGGATCTCATTTGTTCAAGAATTCATTGAGCGCATAGGTGCCAGGCACTGTTCTAAGTGGTGACATTCCTTTATCACTGTCTGAAATGATCTAACTCCCTTCTTGTAGTGCTTTACTCATTTATCATATTTCTGATTTATCATTTACATTATATAATTTATCATTTATTTCTGATTTATCATTTTCTGATACGAGGCCCATGATCGCAGAGACGTTGGGATCTTACCTTACTCACCGTTGAATACCCAGTACCAAGGACAGTGCCTGGTGCAGAGTAGATGCTCAGTGAATAATCGCCGAATGAATTAATGAGCAAATGAATGCATAAACAGGCTACAGGGGAGTATGGGAGTAATGCTTCCTACTAGATCAATTCGAACTTGCCTCATGTTTTCCAAATGGAACTAGAATTAAAGACGCCAAATAAATTGACAAGGTATTGAAGTTAATGAAGTGAGTGTTTTCTCTCCTCTACAGTTCTTTACCTGCCTCCTGGTGATCTTTGCTGCCGAAGTAACCACTGGAGTGTTTGCTTTTATAGGCAAGGGGGTAGTAAGTAGAAATTACTTACAATTTCTTTTTACGATGGTTAAAGTGTTTCTTTATGGCAAAGGATATGAGACTATTACACCCACAATGGTATTACGAAACTAAATAACCCCTGCATTTATCGTTGATGCAAAAGGTCTTAACCTGGAAATACCGCGCAGACCTGTGCGTATGTCTGTGTGCGTGTGCATACATGTAACATGCACACATTTTTCTGGGGAGACAGTTCATAGCTTTCATTAGATTTATGAAGGGGTCTGTGATTTTTTGAAGGATACTTAGTTTAAGATTACCCTATTCATAATGGGGGAATGGGGGTAAATTGCATTCATGAGAAAGAGGGATGGAGAGGAACATGCATTTTCTTCCCGTGTTAGACTACTATTTGTCCGTAGGGCTTGGCCTGGAAAGAGGCCACATTATCCTCAAAGACTGAAGTCTGACCTGCTGTGTGCTGGTGAAGCCAGTCTCTTTAGACTTGTGCTCAAACTGTAGGTGTCCAAAGTAGGTTATCAGTAGAATCCGCAGAGGAAATGGCCTTTTTAGAAGGTTAAAACACACCGTGGGAAAGAGGGGAGTGAAAAGGAGGAAGAATGGAATCTTAAGTTTACTGTATTTCATGTAAATTCATATGCTATCAATATTGTGTTTATGAACTTATTTTAGATGTAAAAAATGGTAAACATGTAGAATAAGTAAATTTCACCTCCTTTGGAATGTTTCTAAAGTAGCTGCTTATATTTGTAGATTGGAGGAATCGGATCTAATGAGATCTTTGTGGATGTCAGATCACATGCCTTTATGTCAGAAGAAGCATTCTCTAAGTTTTCTATGATATTTATATGCAGAAATAGCTTTCCTTGGTCATGAGCATCTTTCAAACCATGTCATGAATAGACTCGAGTACTTTTAACCCGTAGGGTACCAAGAATGCGAAAGTCCCCACTCACTGTATGTCAGATCTCCTGGGTGGGCCCCCGAGTCTGGCGCCCAGTGGATGCTGATGGCCATTCAGGTGTGAGAACCTCCACTTAAAGAAATCCTTCTAGTCTATGAAAGGTATTCTTGGTTAGTCTATCCTCCCATCTCCAGAAGTATCCAAGAAACTCCAGACTCTATAATCTCTTCCATAAATGCAGAATTGACTTAAAACACAGGTAGACACAGGGACAGGTTGTGTTTTCCAAAGGTAAGGAAGAGGGGGCTTTCCTGGATGAAAGAGGAGTGTTTGAAACTTCCCAGTCACGGTCCCCTTAGTTTTCCTGGTATTTTTTCAGGCTATACGGCATGTCCAGACCATGTATGAAGAAGCTTATAATGATTACCTGAAAGACAGGGAAAAGGGAAATGGGACGCTCATTACCTTCCACTCCACAGTAAGTAACTTTACTTCTTTAAAATTATATCTTCTGAAGACCATGCATTAGCCAGGCTCTCTCTCATCACTTGGATTAAAGATCAGAATAACTTTGGTGAGGTCACGCTGTAGCACTGTATTTTGGCCCTCATGGGAGCTGCTGTTGGCATAATGTATAGAACTTAGAAGAGGAAGAGACCCGCCTGGCACACGGAGTTCCCAAGAGGAAGTCAGGACATGTGCCCCAGAGCGACAAAAGAGCTCACACAAGAGCACCCAGAAAGCAGCCCAAGTCAATACCAAGCTGTCTGAGAAGGTGGCATGGTGGTGTAATAGAAGCAACCATGACCTTCAAGTCAGAAAAGGTCTTCCCAGCAGCAGCTCTGCTACTGAGCAGCTTTGTGACCTTGAGCAAGTTCCTTGTCTCCCTGATAATCCCTCAGCTCCCCCACGGGTAAAATGAAAGGGCACGGAGACAGCTATGCTCCCTTTATTCTAGAACATTCTGTGGGACTGTGCTGTCAGTGCAGTGCTGAGGGCTCCACACAGCTAACCGACGAGGGCTTATGGATGAGATGAACCAGGTCAGAGTCCTCCTGATTTATTACCCACTGCAATATGGAGAAGTACCTATGACCTCCTGGGCCAATTGCTTCCAGTTAGCCCGGTTCTTGTTTGTCACAGGAATGTCCTGGAAGGTGCCAACCATTTATCCTGTTCAGCCTCAGCCGCCCCAGGGACATTAAGCAGCACACAGTCTCCTTTGTGTTTGAAGGGCCAGCCCCCTAAGGCAGGACACCTATTTGCTGGCCTGTCTTCATGCCCTGGCCTTTCAGCCCCTGGGGTTTATTTATGGCAGTCAGTTCTCCTCTCTGTCCCACACTGTCCCCAGTTAATGAGCCCTTCCTGAAGCTCATAAAACTTTAGCTACTCAGCAGGTTAAAATTACTCCTGGGCTGAAATAAAGAATCTAACGGCCCAGTTCCTGTCTAAAAAATAGCAGTTCACACAGACCCCGTCATTGGCTTCTTGTTTTGTTTGAATTGCCTTGAGTCACTTCCCATCGTAAAACTTGGACAACGTGACCGAAGTTCTTTTCTTGTTTTGCTAGCGCGGTTATGCAACTCCACTATCTTTCTAGAAATGGCAGTTTGCATTGCTTTGATTGGTCCCGTAGCTGCTTTACTGCCTCAGCGCCCCAGTGTTCGGCCGCGATGCCCAGACTTAGAGCTTGTACTCCTCCTCCCTGGGCCCTAAAAGCTCTTCTCTGACTCTCTAGTTTCAGTGCTGTGGAAAAGAAAGCTCTGAACAGGTCCAACCCACATGCCCAAAGGAACTTCTGGGGCACAAGGTAAGCTTCTCTACCAGGGTTCCTATCCTGTCTATAGGGTAAGATGCCTCTTGCCCGTGGGTGTAATTCCAGAAGGCCATCTCCCAGTGGCTTCTGTGCCTCAGCTTTATTCTATGGAAAATACATGAAGCAATGCTGAGTCCCGGTCTCCCGGTCCCCTGGGAAGCTGACTTGCCCCTCATGGTGCAAATGTTCTGGCATTAATTACTCACCAGGGCCAGAGGTGTGCACCCTGAGAATGTCGCCCCACACCTCTCCATGGAAGTCCCTGATGAATGCTTTATTAAGCAAGTGCTGCGCATCAGGCACTGGGCCAGGTTCCGAAAACTCTGAGATGAAAACCACGTGGCTCCTGCCTCAGTGACTTCACAGCCTAGCCAAGGGAGACGGTGTGTGTCCGGAGTCCATATAGAGTACAGTGGAGACACAGAAAGCTTCACAGAAGTTGGGATCCCTGAGCTTCATTTTGACAAAGGGAGGCCACTCCAGGTCCTTAAGGCAGCAGGAACCGAGGCATGGCAGTATGGACCTCCAGGACTGCAGGACAGTATGGGGTCCGGAGGGGATGGTGAGGGACATTCCTGGGGAGGCACACAAAGGTGTGATTTTTACACCTGGAAGTTTGGGAAAGGTGTTGCTCTTAGCAGAGGATTGACCCAGTCAGTTTCGCATTGTAGAGAGTGCTCAGGCTGCTGGGTGTGCCAGGTGGAATAGAAGCTTGGAGAGCACGGGAGGGAGGCCGCTTAGGCGGCACTTGTGGTCACCCTGGAAGGAGAGGATGAGGAGCTAATGGAAGTCACAGGCAGTAGGATTGGAGAGGAAGTAGCAGATTCAGAGATGTTCAGAGGGTGGAATCAACAGGCCTGGCCAACCTCGTGTGTGTGAGTGGGGAGGGGGTGGAGGAAGCTAAGACCTCAGACTTCTGCTTGAGCAGAATGGGTGGGTGGAGACTCTGCTCCCCAAGAGGGGTGCCTGGAGGGAAAAGAGCACACTCTGGGGCAGTTTTGGTCAAGTTTGCGCTTCAGGTGCCCACGGGACTTAACATGGAATCTGAGCTAAAGACTGGCGTAGGAATCCCGGCTTAGCGGTGGTCGCCGAAGCCATAGGAGTGGCCTCACCCAGGGAGAGTGTGTGGAATAAGGCAGAAGTGGGCTGAAAACCCTGACATTTAAGGGGTAAGCAAAGGACAAGAAGGCAGAAACAAGAAGGCTGTGAAGGAGGAGTCGAATTGGGGAGAGCCCAAAAGACAGTGGGAAGCAAGGGAGGAGATAGTTTGTCTGTAAAGTTCAATGCTGGGAAGAAGACCAGGCAATGAAGGCTGGAAATAATGTGTGGGATTTGGTCTAACTCATTAATGATGTTGGCTCTGCAGTTTCAGTGAAGGGGGTGGGGGAAGCACAGATGCATTATGGGAAATGAGGGGAGAAATATGAGAACATGAGGACAATGACATGGAGGCTTCTAAGCACACAGCTGTGAAGGGAAGGGCCTGATGAGATCTTCGCTCCATCTTGTGTCATGAGGCCTGCGTTGGGCACTTACTGACCCCCTTTGAGTTGGAGGACAGGAATTAGGCACAGCCACTGCCCTCAAAGTGCTCAGCGGCTGCTGGGAGCCAGCACCACCACACAGTAGTACAGGAGTAAGACTGCGCAAGAGGGGCATGCAATTTGAAGGGTTGCAGGAGGCCCTCCTGATGGGATTCTTTTTTGTTAGTGTTCAAGTATCATTGACATAACAGTCTTCACTTAGGTTCAAGTATATAATATAATGATTCAACAATTCCGTGCATTATTGAGTCCTCATCACAAGTGTACCTCTTGGGGCGCCTGGGTGGCTCAGTCAGTTAAGCATCCGACTTCAGCTCAGGTCATGATCTTGTGGTTCATGGGTTCAAGCCCCTTGCTGGGCTCCGTGCTGACATCTTGGAACCTAGAACCTGCTTCGGATTCTGTGTCTCCCTCTTTATCTCTGCCCTTTCCCTGCCCATGTTCGCTCGCTCTCCCTCTCGCTCAAAAATAAATTAAAAACATTAAAAAAAATTTTTAGGGGCACCTGGGTGGCTGAGTCAGTTAAGCGTCTGACTCTTGGTTTCAGCTCAGGTCATGATCTCATGGTTTCGTGAGTTGGAGCCCCAGGTCTGGCTCTGTGCTGCCAGTGTGTACCCTGCTGGGGATTCTCTCTCTTCCTCTCTCTCTGCCCCTCCCCTACCCGTGCTGTCTCTCTCTCTTAAAATAAAGAAATAAACTTAAAAATTTTTATTTTTTAAAAATTTTAACAAGTATACCTCTTAATCCCCGTTATCTATTGCATCCATCTCCTCACCCACCTCCCCATCTCCTCACCAGTTTGTTCCCTGTATTTAAGTCTGTTTTTTGTCTTTTCTTTGTTCATCTGCTCTGTTTCTTAAATTCCAGATATGAGTAAAAGCATATGGGATTTGTCTTTCTCTGTGTTTCTCTGACTTTTTCACTTAGCATTATACCTCTCTAGGTCCATCCCTGCTGTTGCAAATGGCAGATTTCATTCTTTTTCGTGGCTGAGTAACAGTCCATTGTATATGTATACCACATCTTTTTTTTCTTTATAGTTTATTGTCAAGTTGGTTTCTATATAACACCCAGTGCTCATCCCAACAAGTGCCCTCCTCCATGCCCATCACTCTTTTTCCCCTCTTCCCCAACCCAACAACCCTCAGTATATACACCACCTCTTTGTTATCCATTCATTTATCAGTGGACAGTCAGACTGCTTCCATATCTTGGTTAGTGTAGCTAATACTGCAATAACCATAGAGGTGCATATATCTTCTTGAATTAGTTTTCCTTGGGGAAATACCCAGTACTGGAATTACTGGATTATAGGGTAATACTCCATATTGTTTTCCACAGTGCCTGGACCAGCTTACACTCCCATGAGTGTAACACATGAAATGAGATGTTGAAGAGATGTCTTTTTCCTATTTTATATCCTGGCCTCCTTTGTCATAGATTAGTTGGCCATAAAAGCGTGGGTTTATTTTTGGCTTCTATCCTGTTTCATTGATCTGTGTGCCTATTATTTTGCCACTACCATATTGTTTTGATTCCTACAGCTTTGTACTAGATCTTAAAATCTGAGATTGGTAAAAAAATAAAATAAAATAAAATAAAATCTGAGATTGGTTTTCTCCAGCTTTGTTCTGATTTCTCAAGACTGCTTTGGCTGTTTAGGGTCTTTTGTGGTTACATACAAATTTTAGGATTATTTGTTTTAGTTCTGTGAAAAATATTGGTGGTATTTTGATAGGGATTGTATTAAATCCGTAGATTGCTTTGGGTAGTATAGACATTTTAACAATATTTGTTCTTCCAATCCATGAGTGTGGAGTATCTTTTCATTTGTTTATGTCACCTTCAATTTATTTCATCAGTGTTATATAGTTTTTGGAATATAGATCTTTCACCTCCTTGGTTAAGTTTATTCCCAAGTATTTTATTATGGGTGCAATCATAAATGGGATTGTTTTCTTCATTTATCTTTCTGTTACTACATTATTAATGTGTAGAAATGCAGTAGATTTCTGTATATTGACTTTGTATCCTGCAACCTTACTGGATTCATTTATCCATTTTGGTAGTTTTCTAGGGGAGCTTTTAGGGTTTTCTGTGTATAGTATCATGTCATCTGCAAATAGCGAAAGTTTTACTACTTCCTGGCAAATTTGGATGCCTTTATTTCTTTTTGTTGTCTAATTCCAGTACTATGTTGAATAAAAGTGGTGAGAGTGGGGAAAAAGGAAAAAAACGGTAAGAGTGGATATACTTATCTTGTTCCTAATCTTAGAGGAAAAGCTCTCAGTTTTTCACCACTGAGCGTGAGGTTAGCTGTGGAGTTTTCATATATGGCCTTTATTATCTTGAGGTATGTTCCCTCTAAACCTACTTTGTTGAGTGTTTTTATCATGAATGGATGAGGTACCTTGTCAAATGCTTTTTCCGCATCTATTGAGATGGTCATATAGTTTTTATCCTTCCTCTTATTGATGTGATGTATCACATTCATTAATTTGAAAATATTGAATCACTCTTGCATAATAAGAGCCAACATTCTCTAGATCATAGTGAATTATTTTTTTTTAATGTACTGTTGAATTTGGTTTGCTAGAATTTGTTGAGGATTTTTGCCTCTTTGTTCAACAGAGATATTGACCTGTAGTTCTTTTATTTTGTAATGTCTTTGTCTGGTTTTGGTATCAGGGTAATGCTAGCCTTTTAGAATGAATTTGGAAGCTTTTTCTTTCTTTCCTATTTTTCGGAATAGCTTGGGAAGAATAGATGTTAACTCTTCTTTAAACAGTTGATAGAATTCCCCTGTGAAACCATCTGGTCCCATATGGTTGCTTATTGGGGTTTTTTAATTACTGATTCAATTTCATTTTTAGTATTCAGTCTATTCAAATTTTTTATTTCTTCCTCATTCAGTTGTGGGAGGCTATATGTTTCTAGGAGTTTATCCATTTCTTCAAGGTTGTCCAATTTGTTGGCATATAATTTTTCTTAATATTCTCCTGTAATTGTGTTTCTGTTGTATCAGTTTTTTCTCCTCCTTTGTTTCTGATTTTATGTATTTGAGTTCTGCTCTTCCTTTTTTGAGGAGTCTCAAGATTTACTAAAACTTTTACTGATTCCTTTTTTTTAGTCTCTTTTGTTTATTTCTGCTCTGATGTTTGTTAATTCCTTCCTTCTACTGGCTTTGGGCTTGGTTTGTTTTTCTTTTTCTAGCTGCTTTCAATGTAGGTTTAGGTTGTTTGAGATTTTTCTTGCTTCTTGAGGTAGGCTTGTATTAATATAATCTTCACTTGTAGAATAGCTTTTGCTGCATCGCAAAGATTTTGAAACCTAGTTTCATAGTGTTCTGGTCAGAAAGTATGCACAATATGATTTCAATCATTTTGAATTTGAGATATATTTTGTGGTCTAATATGTGATGTATTCTAGAGAATGTTCCATGTGCACTTGAAAAGAACATGTATTCTATACTTATTGGATGGAATGTTCTAAATATATCAGTTAAATCCATCTGGTCCAATGTATCATTCAAACCCACTGTTTCCTTGTTGATTTTCTGCCTGGATGATCTATCCGTTGATGTAAGAGGGGTGTTAAAGTCCCCTACTATTATTGTATGACTATCAATTTCTTCTTTTATGTGTGCTAATATTTACTTTATGTATTTAGGTGCTTTCTTGTGGGATGCATAAATATTTACAATTGTTATATCTTCTTGATGGATTGTTCCCTTTATCATTATGTCATGATCTTCTTTGTCTGTTATTATAGTCTATGTTTTAAAGTCTATTTGTTCAATATAAGTATTGTTACTGCTGCTTTCCTTTTGCTTCCATTTGCATGGTAAAGGTTTTTTCACCCCTTCACTTTCTTTTCTTTTTTCTATACAATGCATTTATTTAGAATAGGC
>NW_027527549.1:1983862-1985179 GCF_008692635.1 Crocuta crocuta | reverse complement strand
GGGCCAACGGGGGGGGAGGGGGGCTGGGAATCCACAGCTCTTTTTATAGGTAATATGCTTGTTAACAGGTTAGAAACAAAATTCTAAAGTTGCAAAAATGGTCTTGTGACTGTGCTACTTTGTTTAACAGATTATGTATCAGAAACACAGAAAGCTTAAAAAGCTTCCCAAACATACAATTAATAAGTAGGAGAATCATAACTCCTGGATTTCTCCCATTCTCACAGAAAATATCAATGATTTTGAGTTATTCAAAAAGAGGAACTCGTTGAGAAATATGCTAATTTGGGTATATTAAATTTTGTTTTCTTCAAAGATATTTTATTCAGAAGCAACATTTCTAAAGCTTCGTAAGTTTTTATTTTTTTTCCTAGTAGGATCCTGAGTAATGATAACCTTAATTAATTAGGTGCATTGTAGTCAGATGCATAAAGTTAATGCCTTCAATTTATTAAACAGAACAGTCTCGAAGTCCGATCAAAGGATTTTTCAGTCTGGCTTCCAATGCTTTTACTTCTTTCTCCCTTTTTTTTTTTTAATAGTTTATTGTCAAGTTGGATTCCATATAACACCCAGTGCTCATCCCCACAAGTGCCCTCCTCCATGCCCATCACCCCCCTTCCCCTCTCCCCCACCCCCATCAGCCCTCAGTCTATTCTCAGCATTCAAGAGTCTCTCATGGTTTGCCTCCCTCCCTCTCCCCAACTATGTTTCCCCTTCTCCTCCCCCATGGTCCTCCATTAAGTTCTTCCTAATCCACCTATATGTGCAAACATATGGTGTCTGCCCTCCTCGGCCTGACTTATTTCGCTCAGCATAACACCCTCAAGGTCCATCCAGGTTGCTACACATGGCCAGATTTCATTCTTTCTCATTGCCGTGTAGTATTCCATTGTATAGACAAACCACATCTTCTTGATCCATTCGTCAGTTGGTGGACACTTAGGCTCTTTCCATATTTTTGCTATTGTTGAGAGTGCCGCTATGAACACTGGGGTACATGTGTCCCTATGCATCAGCACTCCTGGATCCCTTGGGTAAATTCCTAGCAGTGCTATTGCTGGGTCTTAAGGGAGTCCTATTGTTAATTTTTTGAGGAACCTCCACACTGTTTTCCAGAGGGGCTGCACCAGTTTACATTCCCACCAGCAATGTAGGAGGGTGCCCGTTTCTCCACATCCTCGCCAGCATCTAGTCTCCTGATTTGTTCATTTTAGCCACTCTGACCAGCATGAGGTGGTATCTCACTTTGGTTTTGATTTGTATTCCCCTGATGATGAGGGACGCTGAGCATCATTTCATGTGTCTGTTGGCCAT